>NC_091015.1:77496503-77749003 GCF_041296385.1 Aphelocoma coerulescens | reverse complement strand
TTTCCAGTGAAATGGACAGCATCCCCCAAAAGCTCTGACAATAAGTATGGCTAGTGTGTGCTCCAAGAGCTGAAACAATTATACACCAAGTGCTGCAGAAAGAGGGAGACAGGTAATGAGTAAAAACCAGCAGTGTATACTTAAAAAAATCAAAAAGACGGCAAGTAAAGTATCTTTTCTAAAAGTCCTCTAAAGCCCTTGGAAAACTGAGGCACTATATTGTGCCTTAAAAGTACAGAGGAAATCCAATGAAATTAACTCTGAAACAAAACAAGTTCATGGAAAGGTAGGACTTTCTAACACATCCTCCTGCTTCTCCACTCCCACCTTAGGAAACAGCACCAGTGGCTTGTGACAAAGCAGTACCTAAGGAAAAGAGCATGAGTAGGACTGTTGCCTATGACACACATGGAGGAGTGAGTGTTGATTGCCACTTTGATCTGCTGAGTGACTGTGGGTGCTGACCTGCCTGTAGGAATACAGATATTAACATGCCTTTTCTCTTAAAAGCACTTTGAGGACAACTAAGGAAAATGACAAAGGGAAAGAAATCATAATGTTTTATCACTACGTGGTTGTGAGATTGCATTAACATCTAGACTCACAAAACATTGCCCAAATACATTAAGGGAAATGGTCCCTATTTCAATTGGCTTACGATTTACCTGTCTCAGAATTTTCTATGAATTATTAACAACAGTTATAATAATTAAGTATGATAATAATGTGTAATACGGAAGCTCAGTGGAGGAAGATAGGATTTAAAATCTTTGCTAGTTAGATTGTCTAAGGCAAACCGTGCTGAGCCTGTACAGTGTTTGGATCATAAGAGGCAATTATTGACTCTGTCACAGGAAAGCAATACATGCATCCTAGTTCCTCTTTTCCCTTCAAGGTTGCATAAACAGTTTAGCCCCTTTCCTCCATCCTCATTTCACTTGGAAAACTCTCTCTAAGGTTTTTTGCTCTATACAACAGGATTTCTGGAATCAGGGATGTATTCGCACTTCATCTTTGGGATGTGAACATTTCTTTCTCCATCATGAAATACAACTTCAAGTATACATTACTGTTCTTTTCTTGTTGCTATTTCTGAGTTGTTTCTAATGAAGAAAAAATCAGGGAGGACAACACTTCCTCTTCAGAACATGGATTTAAAAACAGAGGAACTTTTATGCAGTGCAAAAGAAGACAGGCAGCTATTAAAGAAGATTCACAGTTATAGGCAAATATATTAATAGTGGGGTTAGCTCTTGAAATGAGGATTTATAACATGCCTTAACCTAATCCCTCATTAAGATAATTTATTCCCACCCTCAAGGTCTCACATCACAGCTAGCACTAGGCAAATAATTAGTAACAAACAATTTATTTGATCAATTTCAACTCCTCTTTTAAAATGAATTGTCAGCCAGTGCAGTACAATTTTCTCAAATATATTTATAATTCAACATTATTTTCCAATTTTTGTGACGTATTTGTAGCCTGTTGTTTATCTAGGAAGAGCTGGGTGCTTGATGGTAGCTAGTCAAGGCATTTTGAATTTTACTTGCTCAACACTCATACTTTCAAGATATGAATACTATTTCCCCTAAGTAAAGTTGAGTACATGAAACTTTTAATCCATAACTCATAGATGACAACGGGAGTTCTTTGCTCTGAGGTCACACTACCTAAGAGGCTCACAGCTCCCTTTGTAGTAAGGTGAGAAAGAGACCTATTTCTATCCTGCTGCTGTGACAGACCATCCTGGCATAGTGAAGGTTGCAAGCCTATGTGCTAATTAAGGTAGCCTTAGGAAGTTACTGCATCAGAAGCATTTCCCGATGAAACTCCATCAAGTATCCGAACACTTGCTGAAGTACTGGCTAAGCTTCTTGCTCATCTGCCCTTCTGCCTGCTGTGGAGAAACCTGTGGGAGTCTAGTTAGTAAACGTGGCATCCAGAGGACTGAAACGCTGTGAAATGAATTGGGGTCTCTGACACAGCCCTATCTGGGCCACCACAACAGCCCTGGAAGGTATTTTCAAACTACATTTTTTCATGTTGTATCAGTCAGAATGAGAACAGTTATCAAGCTAATGAAATTCTCACATCTCTGTCAGCTGATGGGAATAAAGCCAGGCCATACAGTTTCCTAAAACAGCAGTGTAAGGCCACTGACTGTAAGTGCAACCTATAAAACAAAGGAAGAGCAATACAGAGGTTATGGCACAAAGGCACCAAGCTGGGATCCAGCAGATCCACATTAGAGTAATTCTCTCTTCTTTTCCTTTGAAATGGGAAGAAATATCTTGTCATTTTTCATGTGTGGCTGACTGCCTGTTGGTTTGCTTTGCTTCCCATGACAAAGGTGATTTTGCACCACAGGGCTGTTTGCAAGGCCGAGCTGGGTATGCGTCACCCCAACACAAACAGCCAAAGCTACGTGGTTCAAATAAACTCCCTCAGACAAGTACTGTAAATCCAGAAAATTCAATTAAAGTTACACTTATGAGACTATGGAGAACAAAGCAGAGAATGTAACTAAAGCCCTCAGCCTCAACTCAGCCTGCAGAGACACGAAGCTGTAACTATTCAGTGTCAGAGAGGCATTTCAGATCTTCAAATTAGGCACTTTAAAAACAATGCTATAAATTTTTCCTTCAGTGTTTTATCCCTTGGGTGCCTGGATGCAAATCAGGGAAAAGGTGTGGGGTGTTTAGGATAGGAGGGTGAGTAGGTGGGTAAACAAACTGGACTGTTCTGACTGGGGATAGTTATAACCTCCCACAAAATTTATATTCTGTGCATTTACACTATCAAAATGTGAATTTAAATTTAATTTAGCTCAAGACTTTCCTTAGGATAAACTATTAAAAACCTGTTACATTAATGCCAATTAAGAAACTCTACTAAGTACCAGCACTCAATATAGCTAATGAAGACACCATCAAAAAATAAAAAAACCTGTACACTCATGCAGATCTCTACTCCAAAAAAAGAGGCTACAGCAAAATCAAAGAATACCAAGTAAGTATTTTGACAATTTTTCTCCCACTTAACCGCTGTTTTAGAGGACTTTCAAAGTGGCAGGATCTTGGAAGGACAGGTAAAACAAACCCCAGTATTTATCCACATCGAGAATCTTGACCCCCTGCTAAACTGCCATCTCAGTCTTCCCTTGGAGGAGTAACAGAAATGCAAAGAACAGATTCCCAGGTGTTGATGCTCCAGCTACAATGCTAGTGAAATATAAAGAGTAAAACTGAAAAGAATAATTTGTGCTGAATCTATTATGTCCTGTAAAACTGGTAAGATACACAGCACCTTTAATAGAAAACCTACACAGAAGACCTAATTCTTTTATTTCACTTCCCTCCTAGCTACAAAACTCCCCAAGTAATGTGGTGGGAAAGTGCCCATCTTTTCATCCTCATATTTGAACCTATCTATAAATTTGTATCATTACAGCCTTCTCAAGAAAAATGGACTGAAAGAGACTCCAGGAGCCAAGATGACTGGTCTGGTAAGTCAATCACTGGATAAAGGTCTATTCCAGCATTTAACTAAAAACACAACATCTTTTCTTAGATCAAACATTACTTTCCAGTAAGTGTGAACTTCCTTGGGTTTTGTTTCTTCTGCCTCTCCTACACCAAAATATTCCCTACACTTTCCCTAAGGATGAAATTTGTCCTCAGCCCAAGCCAAATCATACACACAGTTACTCCAGTTTAGCTGTTGAGTTTGAAAGAGTTTAAATTGCTGAAACTCAGCCCCAGGGAGGAGCTGGTCGATCTCCTTTTGTGGTAATCTGTACTCTTTTGCTTTTCAAGAATTTCTTCAAGTCTCAATTTGCATTCATGGTTTCTTTAAAAATCACTAACTGGTGTTCATTATTCTGCAAAAAAGCACTAATTTAGTGCATATTAAACATACGAGATCACACAAGTGTGCTGTCCTTCATTTGCAAGGCAGGGTCTCAAATACTTTCTTTTTCTTCAGAAAAGAGGTTCTTTTTTGGCAGAACAGAACTAACTCCTCTGCTTCAATAGGAGATCCCAAGCATATGAGATTCTGTTCTGTTCTT
This sequence comes from Aphelocoma coerulescens, assembly GCF_041296385.1. NCBI lineage: Eukaryota > Metazoa > Chordata > Aves > Passeriformes > Corvidae > Aphelocoma > Aphelocoma coerulescens. The sequence continues at coordinate 77,744,931 of NC_091015.1, read as the reverse complement.
TTCTGAAATGTAAGCAGCAGTTACAGTCTTCTTGCAGTGAAATAACAATAGATCTGCAGTCCATGCAGCTCATACGTGTCGACAGGCTTTCTGGTACAGTGTAGTGCAATGCACTACATTCAATAGAACTGAGACAAATTTGTAGTTAGTGCATTTCTTGCAAACTAACAATACAGATTTTCATAGATAACTGTGGAAAAAACAGGGAGCTGTGTCTGAACGGAACTTTATTAATCCATTGTTAAAAAATAATATGAAGTAGTGCCAGACACAGACTTCTAAGCTACAAATACAAGTAAATCACTTGGTTTGCTTTTGGATTACAGAATTACAGAGGCAAAGAGATGAAACTGTAGACCCATAAATGTCAGTTCTTTCACTGTCAAAACAAATCAGCTATTGACTACACAGGATTCAAGAGAGTCAGGATGTAGCTCACACTTTAACAGAAATGAAATTACACCTGATAGAAAAATGTGTTGGTTTTACTTATCAGGAGGATAATATAACAGGTATCAATTCAGACTTAATACTAACTGGTTTAGCAGAGAGAAGGCATGTTCATCCCTACAGCAGTGGGCAACTCACAGGCTACCGGTACTGCTGTTTTGACAGCTGGACATAAATAGACTCTACAAGCAATGGGACTTTGCTGTGATTTTTCACCATTTTTTCTGCTAAAGAGACTTCTGAGGCTATCAGGCTACACATGTATTCAAGGAAGTATTAGCTGCATCCCTCTGCTCACTCCCAGATTTTCTCCAGCTTTTTCCAAAACGTAACGGAGTTCAGGTCACAGACACATGAAAGCTGCTGCAAGGCATGGAAGAATGGGATCTTATACTGTCAGCTATTCCACAGGAACTACCTATGTGCTCAATACATATGAGAGAACTTATGGGGTTTTGCTCAGTGAGAAGTGTGCACACATAGGCAGCTCTTTCTGAATTCACTGTACGGAATTTTTCTGAATCTCATGTCACAGGAATTTGTGGAAACAAACTCTTTGCTGTCTATCATCCATTTAAAGGAACAAAACGTTTACATATTTTTGGGGATCTGGTCATTATTTTTAATAATTTAAGACCTTTGCATAAAGAAAAAGCCCATGTATCTTTTGCTCAAAAGGAGAAAAAAATGAATGCTCAATAAGGTCATAGTTGTCATGGTGAAAGGAGTACAAAATGATAAAAAAATCTTGCAGAATACAAAATTAGTAACTAGGATGCCGGGTTTTTAAATGTATTCTCCAGTTATGAGAAAATGAAAAGGGTAAGGGCAGAGGAGCAAACATGGACATAAAGCCACAAGCAATCCTTCTCCCAAAGGCTCACATCCCCACGCAGCTACCTCAGCTCTTTTTCTGTTGCTGCCTTACAACATCAAATGGCAGAAAAATTAAGCTTTTTTTGAGAAATAACAGAGGTAATGGATGTACTTCCAGGCCTCCCTGCTGTGGCAGTTTGGTAAGGATGATGCACTACGCACCATCTTATTTGCTGTTGTGATGAGTTTCAGACATGTACCATTCTTTACTACATGATGCTGAGAAAATAATGCAGGTTACCAATTCTCCTGAAGAGAGATTGCAATAATAGAAATGAACATGGACAAGAAAAGATGCAGACAGTTTTTACTGGAAGTCTCAAGAAATAAACTAAACTGAGGATAAAAGCCTAATATTGAAAATTACTTATGAATAATCCTCTGCACCATAGAATTCTAATTAGGAAAAATAAAATGAATTAAAAAGAATCAATCTAAACTCCCTAACTGTGCAAAACACAAGAATCTGCATTTTCAAAACCCCACATTTTAACACTGTAAGTCATTAGCAGAAAGAGAACAGTTAATCTGATCAAACAACCACAGCTCCAGAAGAAGAAATCTAGCAGGCTGAAGAAATTGCACACTAAATCATATACAGCTCCCTTCAGCCACTTGTGTACCTACCAAACATGGTTCAGTCATTTTCAGCTTGGCACGGATATTCTCAGATTTGAAGGACCTGCAGTGAAGATGACTAACAGAAGCCATCCTATTTCCAACCATAAAGTCTCAGCATACCTACAAACATGTCTTTGTCCATCAAACAGGATATACAAGATTAATTTGTCTTCACAGTGGGTCTTCACAGACAGAAAGAGAAGTTTTGCACAGAGAGGGGCAGTCCAATGCTCTTCAGTGGTGGTTGAATTTGGTATTTTCCGAACAGTAAAGTAGTAAAGGCTCAACAGTATTTATACCGTCTTCAGTTCCTTTGAAAAATCCCTGTCCTGAGCCTTAGTTTGATTACTGAAACCTGCTTTGTATCTGTTGCATCCAATACTATGCAAAGTAAAAGCAGGATGGCCCAGAATTAATGCTATTACTCTCCAACACATCTTGATTTTCATTTCTTTCCTTATCCTACCACAGTGCAGAATGCAGAGATATAATCTGGTAAAAGGTATCACACTGCACTTTTCTGATACACAGCTACACCTGCTCTCCATACAAATTTAGCTTTCAGTAGGAAGAAAGCTAGCTCTCTTCACTAACGACATTTTTACCGAGAAGCCAAACTAGGTATCATTTGTACACAGCCTATGCTTCAACTTCTTGGAAAAAAACCCCAAGCTCTTACCTATTAAAGAATAGATTTCATTGAAGCTGTGTCTCAATGCAAAATTTTCCAAGATGGTTGATTCAAGCAGCCTTTACCTTATGTGCCTGGGGATCCAAAAGCTTCAGGCAGCAAGTGGTCTCATACCTGGCAAGCATGCAAGCATGATAGCTTAATCTCAGGCTGCTTTAATCCCAGGAAAGATGAAGTCTGCAAGCTAAGCTTGTACAGCCAGGCACGAGTCATTTATTAAGGATAAGGAGTCCAGGGAAATCAGGTGTGACTAGTAGTAAGGATTAGCTACCTTTTAACCAGTTCTTATCTACAAAGCTACACAGAATTTGTTTTCTTTTATATATTTCCTAACAGCAAGAATAACAGTCTTCATTTGAAGGGGCCAATCACTCACTAGGTTTTTGCCTATTAGCTGCACTGCACAGGATGGTGTAAGCTAGGTATCCAGCACTACAGGCTGTTAGCTTGAACTGCTTATTAAGGGCAAGTTTTAGTGTATTTCTCACTAAAATGATTTTCCAATACCAAAATTTGGATAGTACATAAAATAAATAATCCTAACTTTAGGCTACATCAACAAAAGATTAAAGGGATGTTAAAGCCTAAAGAGCTTAAATTCTGCTTGTTGCTGCCTGAAGCCTGTATGAACCCTTCTTTATGCATTAAAGCCTTCCAGGGGCCTCAAATCCTCTTTGAGAACATAGAATAGTTTGGTTTAGAAGGGACCTTTAAAGGTCACCTAGTCTAACCCTCCACAATGAGCAGGAACACCTTTAATTAGATCAGGTCACTCAGAATCCTGTCCAACATAACCCTGAATGAATGTTTCCAGGGACGGGGCATCTACCACCTCTCTGGGCAATCTGTTCCAGTGTTTTGCCACTCTCACTGTAAACAGTTTCTTCCTTATACCCAATCTAAATCTACCCTGTTTTAGTTTAAAACCATTACCCCATCACAACAGTCCCTGATAAACAGTTTGTCCAGGTTTCCTGTAGACCCCATTCTGTACTGGACTTTTGCACAGATCTGCTCGCATTAGTGCCTGGTACTACAGGACTCTATTCCAGTGGAGTTTATACTCAGGTTCTGAACAACTATGACAGCATCTACCACAGCTGTCCACGTTCATGCAAAGTGCTGACAAGGTGGCAGCAAGCAGTGTAGCAACACTTCCAGCCTATCTGTGGATCAGGTGCTGTGCTAGAGCAGCAAACATCACTGCAAGATCTAAATGCAGAAAATAAAAATAAACTTTGAACTCCTTCTGTATTGACAATATCAATTTCATCTGCAAGTGTCTTGCATTTGCTCTCAGTCACATACTCTGGTTTTGCACTGAGCAGCAGTTACCAAATGAAGATGCCTCTCTCCCCATGGGACTGTGCTCTGAAGGTACTCACAGCCAGAACCACACTATCGGGTGTTTTCAGCATGGCTTTGCCAGCTCCAGCAGTTACTGTAGCCAACTCAGAGATACTAATTTTAAGTATATTTATTAACAATTTGTAAACAGGAGAAAAAGTGGAAGATAGACACAGCAAGATCTAAGATGACAGAGCGACTGATGTTGGAAGGCCACTTTGGAGGTCATATGGTTTAACCTCCCCTGCTCAACACAAAGCCACCCACAGCCAGCTGCCCAGGACCATATCCAGACAGTTTTTGAATATATCCAATGATGGAGACTTATCGAACTCTTTGGGCAATCCATGCCAGTGCTCAATCACCTTAACAGTAGGAAAGTACTTCCTCTATTCAGAGGGAACCTCCTGGGTTTCAGTATGTGCCCACTGCCCCGGTGCTGTCACTGGGCTTCGCTGAAAAGAGCCTGGCTCCCCTGTCTTTGTGCTCTCCCTTCAGCGTTTATACACATTGATGAAATTACCCCCAGCCTTCTCTTCTCCAGGATGAAAAATCCTAGCTCTCTCAGCCTTTCCTCACAGGAGATATGGTCAAGTCCATCATCTTCATGTCACTTTGCTGGACTCTCTCCTCTAGCCCCATTTCTCTCTTGTGCTGGAGAGCCCAGAACTGGACACAGTGCTACAGGTGTAATGAAAATTACAAAGTAAAACTTTACACTTAAAATATAAGTAATAAAAAAATAAAAAGGGAAAAAAGGCAGAGGAAGCATAAAACTGAGAAATCTAACAAAGAAAACATCTAAATAACCAAAAGCAGAGAGAAGCAATACATTACCAACACACCTCAAAAAACCAGCACAACAGCACAATCCAGGTCTAGAGAAGTGTTAAGTCAGCATTGTATTCTAAGATATTTGTGCATGAATGCTCTTTATTGCATTAGTCTTTGCTTCTCTACAAGCGAATGGCAAAATGATACAGACCCAACAAGGCATCATTATGCTTAATTCCTCATGTGATGGCAATTGCTCACAGTTTTCCCATGGAAGCAGCTTCTGACTAGTAGCAAGGTGAACCAGCCACCTTAAAGTGAAGGGTATTACGCTTCTCCTAAAACTGCTACTGTCTCTGGCTTGCTTCCACAGCAGTGCTCACAGAAAACAGAACAAATCAACAAGAAAATAACAATGCAAAAAAGCTTCAAATAAAATGCAGAAAAGATATTTTATGGCTGTCTTAATTTCCTTTTAAATGATACTTGTACAGAACAAGGAACAGAAACAATTTAACACCTTTAATGCTGGGGGTAAAAGTAAACTGGGCTTACATTGGTACTACTTCATTTAAAGTACAGATGGGCTCTGCTGGACTTGGGGCGCAGGATAACTGAGGGTATTAACATCTATTCCTTGCTCATCACAGACTTACCAAGGCAACTTTGGGCAAGATACCATTTCTCCTACATCTCTGAAATGGAGATAGGGCTTTTCTGCCTCATAGGCAAGACTGAAATTAATCTCTATAAACTGTCCGAACAGTCAAGAGTTTTATATTAAATATTAAAATTAATATAAAGATTTTTAAAAAGGTAAAATGTAAAAAAACCCCAAAAACAACCTTCCACTAAGAAATTCTGAGCTATTAACTAAACCACATATAAAATCCCTCCAGAAAAACGTATTAATCCATTTAATTACTTCCTTAACTTGTGAAGTTTACTTATTATTTCCTGCCCTCCAGAGTATACAGGCAATTTTATACCTCTTTTCAGAACAGTAAACAACTCAAAAAGTTTCCATGATTGAACAAGCAGCGGTCAAACATGAGAGAAGGGCTTGTTTGTGCCTGGGAGCATGGGAGGCAGAAAGAAAAGAAACAATTAAGACACACCAGTTTAGTGAGGAAGGCACTTATTAAAGAAAAAAAAGAGCACTTGCAATAATTTATTTCCTCTTCCTTTAGTTCTCACAAGCAGGCAAGGGAGAAGAGAGATTTTCCTGGAAGATGGAATGAGGTCAAGGAGTTAACTCATACGTTCCACTCATCAAGACCTTTCCAAAAATAATGAAAAGTATGACAGATTTTTTCCTGGAGAAAAAAGGATTTAAAAGAATCATCCAGATGGTTACAAATGATATGAAACAGAAAATCTGGAATGTGACCAACCTGAAATAGTGTGATGTAAGCCCTTAAATGCAGGAATACAAACCTGAAACAATTTACAGTGCGTAAATAGAGCATGTTGAAAAAAAGAGCTCACATCAAAAGCAAGAAAGACAAGTAAGGAGGTAAGAAAGACAAGCAGGAATGACATAAAGCCCAAGCTTCAGCTGAAAATGTCTGGTAAATTCAAAGCACAGCAGTGGTAAAACAAGATTAAGAAAAACAGTTTAAAGGAAACAGTTATCAGGAAACACTGTAGGTTTGGAGGGCAGGGCATCAGTTCTTCCACACTTGTATTCACACACAGGTACCTGCATAATTAGCAGTTCTGATGACACTGACGTACTGGAATACTGAAGAAATCCACTGCACAGTCAATTACTTCATTACTGAAGTGTGCCAGACAAATGCAAAAATGTAATATGAAAGCAACTGCAAATGCATGCTGACTTAGGAAAACAGAGCTCCCTCAGCTTTCCAAAGGAGGCAGAAGCAGGTGTCACAGAGGTAGATTGCTGACATCAATGGAGATCCTGGTCAGACTTAAATTTTACTGAGAATTTCAATGCTGTTATAACTAATTTCTAGATCACAGATTTTTTTATAGAGAGAAAAAGGCTGTTAGCACAAGAATAAGAAGCAACTCATTCACATTATATTTAGATAACAATTTTTCTGGTGAGAGAATTGAATGGTTTTTTCTATAGTTTCACCATGCCTACTGTAAAGAGTCCAGGAGACAACGAGTATAAAATGCAATAGTTACTGTGACCAGCCTTCAACATTGGGAAGGGTTAACCAACATCCCAATATAAGTACTCGCACACAAAAAATAAATAATTTACAGTTACTTTGTGGACAAGCCCTTATTCATATTTCATAGACAACACAAAACCTACATATACAGTACAGAAGACTCAACCCCAAAATTTTGTAGTAAGAACACTTGCAGGTTTGTAAGGTTTTCTAACTTGCATGCACTATGAAGCTTATTAAAAAGACCCCACAACCCCACAAACAGCAATTCACTGAAATGAAGGTTTCCTTAATAAAGGCATGAAACTGCACAGACCATGATGTGTGGCAAATCATGAACTACTCTCACTTGTGTGTGCACTTTCTTTAACACACATATTGTTGATTGGCAAGTACTAGAACACCTATGAACACCTATGAAAATAAAGAGCTGACTCTTAAATTTATGCTATTAACAGTACACCTACAATATTAATTTGTATATAAAAATAATTTTTAAAGTACACTTGTAAAACAAAACATACACTTCTACAGTTAAGAAAATTATTTAAAAAATAAATCATGATTTCCCCTAATGACAGCTTCATTAACTCAGTCCTGCATACAATAGAGACTAAATTAAAAGGTGAATTATTGTGATTACTATTCTCTCCGAAGAGAGACAATAGAGACAAAACTGGATTATATAAACAGTTCAGAAACATCCAAACTACATTTGAATTCTAGTCAAACACTTTGTGAGTGACTTCTCATCTATTTAAATAAAACAGATACCAAATGAATTATATTCACTATGACTTTCTGCATGTATTGTAGCTTTCACATAATTTGGTTTCCTGAAGCTCAATAAAGTGTAGCAACAGGCAGAGTTTACAGATGGCAGAACTGAGACTGTAAAATTATCTTAATCTTGTTGGAAAGAACAACTTCATTTAGTGAAAAGAATGCAAGGGAATGTAAGAGTTGATGGATATTATGGGGAAAGAAGTGTATCAATCCCCTTGACTTGGTCAAGTGCACTCTTACACCAAATTTGAAATAGTAATGCTTTATCACACCTTACCATAAAACTTTGGCTGCAACATGAAAATGGACAGCCATGGCAGACCATCTGTCTCTTTGAAGGTGTATCTGTTCATCAAATTCTCACCTCTCTACCTCATCCAGGAAAAAATCGATCACACAGCAGCTGGGAATTTAAAAACCAAAACTGTCCCATGCAATAAATTCTCCTGACCTGGCAACAGTGGGTTTGTATGTGTTGAGAGGCTTTGCTGACACCCCAGAGAAGTGTCAGTGCTGGGAACAGTGCAGTTATGTTAGCACAACTCTTCTCTTGTTCATCCCATTATGCTAAGACGGCTGTTATTCCGTGTTCTGTTCCATAACATATTTAATATGGCAGATGCGAGCTACCAACTCAATAAGAAAAATTTAAGGCACATTTCGTGTCTGTGCTTTGATTACAAGCTCCTTTGAACAGCAACTCTTCCTAAGTGTCTGAAAAACATTTTGCACATCTCGAATACTTTCATCAACTAGTATTTTTAACAGAAGGCCATCCTGTGAGATATTTAAATTCTTTGTATGCTATTTCTGACTATATATTTCTATTATCCAATTAATTTTTGTCTAAGTTGGAAGAACACACACCAAGATGAATCTAAGGGACACAACAACAAAAAAACCATGACCACATAAGAACAGTGATTTGTAAGGTGATTAGTATTTTTAAAGTGCTGTAGTTAAATATATAAAATGAAAGAGATGGCAAGCGACTCAAAAGCAAGTTGAATATGAAAGAAAAAGAGATAAATGGACTTAGTCTTCCTAAATTCATGATGAAAAAGACACTGGTAGCACATTGTCTCCTCCTGTCATTGAAGAAAGAAAACGGTAATCTGTACCCTAATCCTCTTAACTTCATCAGAAGACCACACAGACTGACTCAATACATATTCCAATCACATTAGCTGATGCTGTTATTATTTACTCCAATATTGAAATAGAAAAATTTTGATTTGATAATAGGAATTTAAGAACTTCCATGTCTCTTTATACCACTATAATAGAGAGGGCCACAGGCCACTAAAAATTCTGTATTTCACCACAGAATAGGCAAGTAACAGTTTCTTACACCACTATTTCAATCTCACTCTGTTCAGGCCTAAAAGCCCATTTTCCCCTTGGAAAAGCACGAGTGTTGACTGCACAAACTCAATCTCAGTTTTGTTACTTGCAAGCAATAATCAAAAAGAGTAACACTAGGATTTCCATAAAAATTTCAATAATTACAATAAATACCAAATTCTGTGATGATCTAAACAATAACTTAAAAAAAAACCCAACATTTTTATTTAAAATGTAAAAGAGTGACAACATACTGCATTCTAAACCTTCCACCTTTAAAATCACAATTTGGTCAACCAGTTGGTGATTAATACAGTATTACATTTAAATTACCCCACCTAGACAATCAACAAAGAACCACTAATCTCAGATCAGCCACATGGCCAATAATATTAAAATGCCCAAACTAGTCTTCTACTGTGTCCCACTTGAGTGCAGCTTCTCAGCAGTTTGCCAGGAGCTGCTGTCCTTCATTGCCGATAAAACCGTCTGACAATGGCCTACAACACCGTTTATGATGAATTCAAGTGCTCTGAAGAAAGGGCTCACAACAGTGTGCATTTATAGCAGTCTGCAAGCAGACAATATGCCTTCAGCTCCTTTGGTTTTAATAATGTTCCCTTTGGAAAGTGAATCAGTTGAAGACTGTTCCAATAAAATAGTAAGTCAAAGTCTAGACAAGGCATGAACCACTGTCTATACAGTTTGTGACAACGTCCTTGATTTTCTTTCTTCCACACTTTTTTTCCAAAGACCAAGCAGTGAAGGCAGTTTGAATTTGTCCATATTCTTACTGTAAACATTAAGAAATATACCAAGGACAACCAGTAAGCCTGACCACACATACCTAGAGGAGAGGCAGAGGAGGGGAAAAAAAGTTACCATTAGCATTTTATCTGTAGCAATTAAACACCAATATTTGTGGATTAAATAAACCTTACTTTAAGAAGAGAAAAGCTGAAGAAAAACCCCCCACAAATTAGTGGGCTCTGAGATAAAGATTCAGGGACATTCTATTATTACTGTCTTTCCACCATTCTTTTTTCCTGTCCTGGCTGGAGAGCTTATTAAAGTGCATTTTTAAGTTAAAATAGTAACTGAAGAGTATTTGTTCTTTCTCACATGAGCAAAATAATCCTGAGGGCCTTTAGTATGTTCTTCCTTCCTTTGGTTATGAGAGCTATGCTCTCTGTCACTGGTCCAAAACGTTTTCTCACTCAGTGCCTTATATCCATACTTCCCATTGTAGGCACATTTTTGTTTCAGCTCTCCATTCTTTCAAGCCTCAATATTTTTAGCTGGGGTAAATTCCATTTGGGATTTGGGTGCAAGCTTTGTTCTTAAATCAATTTGTATATTGAAATAAAACAGAATATTATGTTGTTTCAAACCTGAAGCAATTAAGATCAAAGTAGCAACTTAGCTGCATTTTTCAATGTAAGATCTTCCTTAAAATTAAAAAAAAAAAAAAAAAGAGGTAAACCCAAGCTCAAACATTTGGCAATTTAAAGATGATAGAAGCTTTCAGTTATTTAAAGGGGATAGTTAAGAATTCAAATCTGAGGTTATAAAAGCAGGAACAATACCGTAATGGAGAAAACCCCTTCTTTTAGCCAAATCTTCCACCACAAAGTACCCAAACAATTTATTATACATCATAAGCACTAGATATTATGTAAGGCTTTTCTTAAATTTTCTTCGCTGTCTTTCAGACCTTTAGAAAAATGTAAACTCTTTTCTCTAGCATGATTGGTATCAACAAGCCAGTCAATATTTACAGTAGATTGCCAACATTTGTAGAAGATATGAAATGACAAGCATTAAACCCTGAAAATGATTAATTAGTGTCATTCTATTTCCATGATCAAGAACATGGTTTCTTATAAAATACTTTGTAAAACACTATAAATACTTACTGTAATGTGAATGGCTTTGCAAAGAACAAAAAGGAAAGCACAATGGTCATTGCTTTTCTTCCTGTTGTTACTGCAGAGGAAAACAAATATTAACCTCTTTAAGAATTCAGTTACAACAAAAGAACATAACAAAGGCTTAGCAAGTAACCTCATAAAATAACTAAGTGTCTCACTAAAATGATGATCCCAGCCTTGGTGCAAACACAGACTGCAGATGCACCAGTGCAGTGCAAACAGCACTGGAACCATCTGCTGTTTGAGAATGAGTACACCGTGCCAGTGGTAACATCTCCAGTCACACTATCTGCAGCAAGGAAATTTCCAGAACAAGACTTGCTATTTAAAAACTTCATGCTAATCAATCCACAGCCTCTGAGAGCAACAAAAAACCCTTGCAAGTAACTGATGATATAAACTCATCTGTTAAAGCATTGACCAAAGGTCAAATATCTTGCAATTTCCACCTCATGTTATTACAATTCCATGGTGTTTTGGGCTCTGTTTTTGAGTGGAATGGGATTATCCTCTCATCATTCTTTTGAAGTACTAAAAATTTCTCTAACAGTGCAGGGAGTTACAATTTTGATTAGAAGCCTAAGAGACCAAGGATGACTGACTTCAATGATTGCATTAGGAAGTTTTCCTCAAAACCACTAAGAGATATTCTTCTACACGTGATCTGTTCACTAGAAAGAATCAAGGTAGTAAGAAGAGTGGAGAACACAATCCTGTTTCCAAAATGGAAATAAACTCTTTGATTGCTCTGAAATACTGAAAAACTACAGCTCCAACAATTATCTGAACATTTTCAATGCTATCTGCAATGAACAAGGATAAAGCATTACTAGCAAACTGTGTACCAGGAAACCTAGGAAGTTTATTACTGAAACAAAATCAACACATGAGTGAAAGTAGTAGAAAATGTTTAAAAACAAACTAAGAATGCAGCCAGGCACACAGGTTTAGCTGTGCAGGCTAAGGGCCTGAGAAGGCGTTATTCTGTACGATGGCACAGGGTTCACTTGAGAAAGAGCCCAGTACAGGGTGCAGTAGGTCTGTACCTAAAGAATACGTTTTTTATTAACAGAAAATATTTTGCTTACCATGAAGTACCTTTTACTATACCATACTGGAAAGTCTTACTGCAAATTAGTCTTACTGCAACACACTGGCAAAAGGAACTAATGACTACTGATGCATTTTCATGCTGCTATGGCTAGAAAAGCAAGTTTCATTCTTCCCAACTCTACCCCACAAACTAATATTCATTTAAGTGTGTTTTGTAGTAGAAGAAACAGCCCTCACTACTGCTTCATCTGCCCCAACCTCAGCTTTTCAGTAATAATTTTCTTTTTATATTTTAAGAAATTTATGTGCATCAAATAAAATGATTTCTATTACATGAAAAATTAAAGGAGAACGAAAAAGAAAATTGAGTTTTAATTAGAAAACAGTTTACAGATGAATAATTTAAAAAATGGTTAAATTACTTCAGTTTTTCTAATTACAATTATTTCTGTTCTTTCAAATCAGTTATTAATTAAAATATTTATGTAACCATTTCCTTCTAAATTAAGTGTCTTTTCTTCTTTTTCCCAATTAAGTCTGATAATTTCTCATTCTGCTAATAGAAATACAATTTTCATTAAACTCTTTCACCCCGCTCCCCTCAAGAAGGGGGAGGGTGGATGGGGGAGGTGGGAGGGACAGTAATGAATGTGGTGTTCTTCCAAAGCACAATAAACATTTTCATTTTGCTACAGGCAAGACAGAAAAGGCTCAAGTGTTAGAATTGTCAAGGTCAGGCACTGGAAAACCCGGGAAAGGTTTACTATTCTACAGCACTTTAAAACTTTTTTTAGTAGAGAGATTTTTTTTTAGAGAGGTATTTTAATACATGAACCAACCCTCTCTTCTGGGTCGGTTTCCAGTCAGGAGAGCTACTGAACTTGGTTAAAAGCAAATACGAGACAGATATGCTGCAGAGGAAATAACTGATAGGAAATCAGAGCATGCAATCCTCAGGTCAGAAAACAATGATGTATTTTCCTCTCCACTACTGTGAATAAAGTAGAGCATTACCTGACAGAAACCAGGGTGTCTTTTAGGGGAAGAAGAAAGGAAAGTAGCTACATGACATCTTGTTATACCTTCCCCCCCACCAGGCCCTTGTGACTAATGTTTTTAGTTTCATGTGCTTAGAAACAATGTCATTGCTTACTATGCCTTTCTAGAACATCCTTACCTTTACATTTTAAAGGATACGTGTCTTTTCCTTTCTGTATTTCCCTATGAAGACAGGCTGAGACACTTGGGATTGTTCAGCCTGGAGAAGAGAAGGCTCTGGGGAGACCTACAGCACCTCACAGTACCTAAAGGGGGCCTGCACGAGAGCTATAGAGGGACTATTTACGAGGGCCTGTAGTGACAGGACAAGAGAAATGGCTTTAAACTGAAAGAGGGTTGCTTTAGATTAGATATTAGGAAGAAACTCTTTACTGCCAGAGTGGCGAGACAGATTGCCCAGAGAAGCTGTGTCAGCCTTGTCCCTGGAAGTGCTCAAGGCCAGGCTGGATGGGGCTTTTCAGCAAATAGGTCTAGTGCAAAGTGTCCCTGTGCATAGCAGGGGAGCTGGAACTAGATGGTCTTTGAAATTCCTTCCAACCTAAATGATTCTGTGATTCTATTTCAACTCCTCCATTTAGAACAGTGTTTGTTTCTGCACTAAAACATAGCACAGACTACATGCACAAGTTTACTTAACAGGCTCCTCACGGCTGAAACTGTGGCACAAGAAGAATCAGGAAGCTTTCAAATACATTCTACCAGTGAAGATCCATGCTACAGAAATCAGTCAGCACAAAGAACAGAAAAAAAGCCAGAGTAAGAATAATTCTCAAAAGCTCTGTCCTAAATAATAGAGTAGGATTACTTTGTTTTTATACAAAGGCCGTAAAAATATAATTTGCTCATACCTGTTACAGCGAGAAGGGCACCAAAGATTTTAATCAAAGCTAGAACAAAGGATATACCAAAATACCCAGTCAGGGAGAAAAGGAATGCATAACCGTAAGTCTGAACTGGATGCTGCAACAATAAAAAAGCCGGTTAGGAAAATATAAAACAAACCCTGAGGTACTGCAAAATGACATAAAACTACAGACTTTAATCAACTGAGCAATAATAAGCTGTTCAACAATGCATTCATGCAAAAATCCTTATTTAATTTTAGTTAAATAATGGAAAAATAATAATGAAATTATAAGCTCATAAATCTGGTCCTGTGATTTTGTTGCTTTTTAAAACCTTACCCTATCTTATACATCAAAGACTGGAAAAACTTGCTTACTGTATGAATTATACAAGTTAACCCGTTTACATGATGAAAATAGAACTTTAGAGAGAGAATTGGTGAGATTTTCTAAATCATACAGAGCAAGGTTTTCCAATGAGGCTCTTCATAGAAAAAGGGAAATCTTTACACCTACCTTTGAGCAAAATGTTACAGCAGGGCTTAATCCACTAGTGCATGTTAATCCAAATAAAATATACACAAACCCTATTGAATAGGAATACAAAACCTAGAATAGTGTAAGAGAAAATAATTACTAGGTGATACTATACAAAAGGACAAAATTAAATGCTTTCATATGCTTGGCCCTATTAATATGCTCAGCTTCTCAGAACTGAATTTGCAGCGTTTGATGATATTTTTACCAGGATTTATAGTTGATGTACAGTGAAAAGTCAACAATAAGTGTTAGACACATTCTTCCTATCCACAACAACATAAAAGAAGTTTGGAAAGCTAGTCAGTTAATAATATCCTGAGGTCAGTGTCAACTGTGGTAAATCCTTCAAGTTCAGGATTTCACAGCCTAAATAAAACTTCCCACAACTATGCAATTTAATAGTCTGAAGAACATGTTACACATTTCATTTTCTGCTACTTATCCAGCTCAGTAAAGATCCATATTACATCAAACGTGCAAAGGATAGCACAGAATCACCATGGGCTGCCAGAAGTGTCACATAAGTTTCATCTGTGTCACTTCAGTTCACACACATGGCACACATGCACCATGGTTATAGCATGCAGGATTTTCAAAAATGACCAGCTCAGTGGTCAGAACACTCAGGAGACAGGCAAGCTCTTTATTTTGTCTGCACCCTTATTCAGTTCACAGCTTCACTGAGCAACAAAACAACCATCATCTATTTTTTCCATGTTGAGTCAACAGAGCAGAAGCTGGAACTGCCCATTCGCCCATCCATCTGTCCCTCCGTCCGTCCATCCATCCTGCCATGCAGCAGGAGGCATTCAGCTGTTTGGGCAACATTTAGTAGCCTTTTCTTGTGAAACAGGGAATGAGACAACAGAACTAGTCTACACAATACTGGCTAGAACATGCTGATGTACTATGCTTTCAAAACGCAATGTCTTGTTATAATATCTCAGTTGTTGGGGAAAATCTATTAAGAATTGATAGCAATTCCATGAGACAACAGACCACTTATCACTGCTCTATAATAAAGAAGGATGAACGCATGTTTAAAGAGCAGACCTGCTCTCAAACACTTAAAAACCGATGACCTGATCCTCAGAGCTTTTACTTGACACTGTTCATACACACAGAAGTCAGTCTCTAGTTCTTCACTTGCCTCTGCATCCAGCTTGTCTCCCTAAGTACCCAAAGACCTCACTTTTCATGACCAGGAATAAGCACCACATTGCTATTTCCTTGTTTGGCAGTGTAATATAAGTCACTTCCATAGAATGATACATACGGCAAAAATCAGGTATAACCTTCCAGAACAGAGGTTACTATGTCAGCCACAAGACATCTTTTCACTTTTCACAACTGCTTAAATCCAGTGCAATTCCCAAATTTGACAGAGTAAGAGAGATCCTGTAGATGACAGTTCCTTTATTATTCAATTTTATTTCGATCACTGTCCACTAAACATGATCTCCAAGTCAGATTCAATTTTTACCCAAGTCTCAAGTATAGAAAATTATTTCCAAAATTCTGCTTGTACTTCTGCACCAAATTCTCTTAACAAAATCCTGAAATGTAATGTCAAAACCACAAACAAGACCTTTATACCCTAAACCGCTACACTTGTAGCTCAAACTTCTTGAGCCATCCTAAATCACTTCTAGCATTAAATGAAGACTCTTCTAACTTTTTCTCCATTTATGAAACCATTCTCATGAGAAACTAGATTTTTCTAGTTAAATGTCAAATACATGCCAAATATAAAAAATAAATTTCAGTACCTTTTTACCTGTGTCTTATTTATATTATACCTTTTATAGTAAAAGATTTACTTGTATTTACTCAACTTCAGAGAAAAATAGGCCAAATTTAAACAAGTTTTGTCTAAAAAGAAAAATAACCTCAAACCATATGAACAGATAATCCACATTCCAAGTATATAAAAAATAGTCAACAAGACTTCTTCAAAACTCTGTATTTCACTGAATCAGGAACAAAAATATTCACCCACTGTGAAAGTCAGTTTTATTGATTTCAAAAGATTTAAAAAAACCTGCCTCCCAAGTGCTAGCACACTCTAGAATATAAAGTATAGCAAGTAAGAAAAGCAACATGTTCCATGTAACACATGTTCAACTATATCAGAAGAACAGTGTGTATTTTTCAGAGATTAAGTGCATGATCGTACAAAAACCACTACATTGATCTCAGGCCTGCAGGTAGACAAAGGAATTGTTGCTAGAAATGAGTGTTTCTGTAGCTGCAATATACATTTGGAGCTGCACACAGAAAGCAGCACCCTTGCAAGATTAAAAACTGAAACAGAAAAATCAGCAGAAGTCCTCAAACAGAAAACCCAAGAACAGTACACTAAGAGCTTTTCCTTTCATAAGCAAGAGAAAAGCACATTAAGTTCCATGTTTTGTCAATGTAGGCCATACCTATGATAACATATGTTCTTTTAAAATTGCAAATGTGGTATTTACCATTTCTGAATTAGAACCATTGTGCAACTTCATAGCTTTTTCTTGTACATTTCCTATAACGGCATCTGCACAGAGGGCAAGGGATATTAGGACCACCCCTATTAAAACAAACAAAAAAACCCCTCTTTAGAATATTCACCAACGAAGTAGTGGCAAAAACCCCAGGAACAGAAAAATAATAACATCCCCCCCAACATATTCTAAATGTCAGCAAAAACATTTCAAGACACTAGTAGAAAGCAGTGCCTACCTCCACTCTCCCTCCACCAATTAACCCCTGAACACTCTGTGTCTCTAAGCTTGATGGGAACATCTGGACACTGCTATAAAGAAGGCAGCTGTAGTTTTTGTAGTAACAATAGTGACAGAATATCAGTTGCAGTTACTTAATGAAGATAAATAACCAGAGAACATACTCTTTTTGAGCAGTTAATCCCACATTATTTTTTTCCTGACAAAGGCAAACATAAATGTTAGATGTAACAGTAAAACAAATGCAAGAGGACTCATAGCAGAAATCCTTCATTACTGAAACATTAATTAAAAAAACTACTGTGCAGGGAAAAACCCCATGGTTTTAGGTTATCATATATGCCCACAACAAAGTCACTACACAGTCAATAACATAATCAGTTTTCCAGTAACAAAAACTAGTAACTCTAGTTACATCAGTCACAATTCATTTCCCAACCTTTCTAAACTTTCATGACTGTTGTATTTAATGATCAACACAGGTTGAAATACACTTTTCCTAAGTATACAACATTACAGAAGATACTAATCATCAAAATGCAAATCAAAATCTGCTCTAGTCTTGGTTCCTTAAAAGATCATGTCAGGAGGAAACTAGAAACAAGCAGTGTTTTATTTCCTTAATCCTGTGTTCTTACAATCAGAGGTGGAAGATTTAACATTTTTAAGGCCCATGAAGTTTAAGGTGGTATTTTCTTGGCAAGCTTCTGAATGTATATGAGCTTCTAAACCAGTGTTTTTTAGCTTGGGAACCATTTCCTTTCCATGGCCAGACTTTCCAGGTTTCTTCCTCATTCAAAGTTATCAGGCATTGGAAAAGGTACAACTCAATGGAAAAGACATGATAACATGAATAATATTGGTAATGCTAAAAATATAGGTATCTCATCTGCATGGATTCAGCTCTGGTCAAAGGATATAATAACAGCTCCAGCTCAGCAATTTCACTCTGCAAAGTGATGGATGCATGTCTCCATGGACATTCTCCATCATGATTGTTCCAGCCTTGCTTAATGGCCCAGGTACGCCACTGGACAAATACATGGTTCAGCACTGGACTGAGATGAAAAGGTTACCTGGAATCTGAAGCGCCAGTTCACATGGAGAGGAGAAATGTGAGGACAAGACAAATGTTAATCTTACTCCCATTACACAGTTTGGAGTGTGAGGAGAATTGTTCCACTCATTCTGGCAGCACTGAGCAGAAGCAGCAGCAGCAGCAGCGCCATGAATGAGGCCAGCAATGCTGTGTTGCATATAAAGCATGAGCAAAAACAACCGGGAAATTGGTCCCAAATTAGTTCTGAAAGAAATCTGCATGGAAACAGTTCTACACAAGTCATGGGAAATAACTAAGGAATTCAATTATCCTTTGTCATTTGAGAAAGAAATTCAACTAAGTTTTTAAATCCAAGCAGGTTAAAATCCTTGCTTTGCTTCTGATTTTAGACAGAATTAAAAGGTTAAAATGTGAGAACTCCACCTAGAAACTACAGCAAATCTGACTGAGATCATCAGTTAATATAAAGTAAATGGTTCTGAGATGGAAAAAGACTTAAAATTTAACTAGAAAATACAACTAATCTTTTTAAGTTTTAAAATGGTCCAACTGAATTTTAAAATATTTATTTTAATATATATATATACTGGGATAAGTCTTGAGAATCCATGAGACATTTCAACCAAAAGGGTGCAGTTTCCAGAAATTTTAGGAACCTAAGAACTTACACTTTGAATAAAGGTCTCTTCTGCCACTGACAGAGCTCTGCTAGTGCACAACCACAGTGAAACTTGCATTTTCAGTACAATACCTGAAGGCACTCCACCAAAAACTCAGAACTTCTATGGAATGCTTATTGTAGGAAAAAACAAGCATATTCTTAAACTCTAAAATGTAATATATCTTTACCTGTCAAGTTGAAGTTTGGTGCAACTGTGCTGTCAGCTAAAGTAAACCATATTAATCCTAGACTCATACATAGGGCAGCAGACACATCTACAATATTGTAACGTTTTCCTACAAAATACAAACAGCAAGAATGGACTGTTAGCACTCTCAGAATGTCATGTTTATCCTGTTTAACAGACTAGAAGGCAAAGGAAACATTGTTACAATGTCAATGTCATTCTTTTACTTAAACAGAAGACTTAATGTCCTGGTCTTTCACAACCCGACTTAAGTTTCTTCTACAACAGGCGTTCCTGCCATGGCGGAGGACCCTATGGAAGCTCCTTTCCCTAATGGGAAATATCTGATTCTTGTGGTCAGCTTTGGTTTGACTCCTACTAAGACAAAGCACATCCTCCCTGACAAAGCATTCTCTTAACAACTTCAGGACCACTTAGATGTTTTCTTAATACTCTTCCCTCATACAAGACATTTTGGCTGCCTTCACTGATCAGAAAAATGTCAATTCCAAACACTAACAGACAACTTTGGCACTCGGTGAACCCTACACTGTCTTACAGGTTGTGGAGGGGAATGGAGAAAGAAAGGATGGACATGAAAAAGCAGGACTTAGTATATCTTGTTTGAAATAACACATTCCTTGCTCAGAAGCTGAACTTTGAACACGAACTTCCAAGGGAACTGTTTTGAACTGAATTTTTTAAACAATAATATTAAAAAATAAATAGCTTCTGAGACTGCAACACTAAAACAACACAGTAAAAAAGTTTCACAGAGATTTAAGAAAATACCAGTCACTTTGCATTAAAATGATAAAAAATTACTCCTAATAAAAGGTAAATACTGTGCAGGCATGTGTAAATATAAAGTTGTAATCTCCTCTGAAAATTCAGCTGTTTTTCAACCAGAAGGCCAGAATTACCTACAGAAGCAGAAATACAGCATTCTAGATTTTGTTCCGTAACACTTGTCCATGTAAAGCTTTAGTGACTGAATTTTTGTGTATGGAACAAACAAACTTTTATAAAATACTTAAGGCTTCTAAATCCAGAAATACCAGAGTATATTTATTCACATAACTATAACCTTTATCTGTTTTTCTCCAGATTACATTTTCTCTTCTGGGAATATGAACTATGACTTTAGGACTAGCCAAAGACATGCAAAATCAGGTGTATTGCTGATTAAATATTCAATCAAAATTTAGGAATTGATCTTTTCAAACAAGAGCAGGGATTTTATCAACAAATCATGGTTGGATTTTTTTTTCCATTTCAAGTTTTCCATTTCAATATTGAAATTGTTTCATTTATAAAGGGATTTATTTTAGAAAACAAACTTACTTTTCTTAAAAATTAAGAAAGCTTGTGTAAAAATAAAGTTTTGCAACTGACATGTAGAATGTTTTTGCCCATATTTTCTATTGATCTAATCATATTTGTACATTTTCTCAGAAGATGCTTCAGAAATTCCCATTTTTCCTCCTATAGGAAAAATTCTACCAGTGGAATTTTAAAAAGTACAGGATTCTGTATACAACTGCCTCCCAAAGAAACAGTAATAAAAACATCTAATAGCAAGACTAACACTTACCTTGTATAAAAACCCCACCTATCATAACTGGAATCAGCTTACAGCACTTGAAGATGACTTGAGTAGGGTAATTCAGATATCCTAAAGACGTATTTGACAAACCCATAGTTCCCACTGTCAAAAATGCTATTATCATGTAGGTTTTGCCAGGAATTCTACAAAACATAAACATACAAACCTTTGCATTACAGATTCATCTAGAGGAGATTTAGCTTGGAAATTGAGGTAAAGAAATACTTTTGTAATACAACTTCAACATCTTTCTCACTGAATTTCACTCTATAGAAATTTAAAAATGCACATAAATGTCTGATTTCATATTTCATTTCTTTCAATTACTCCAAATAAACAGTACAAATACAAGACAATAAAAACTTTATGGCTCATGAAGCATTCAAGCAGTAATTCTTTAACCTCCTTCTGAGAAGGTATGCTATTTACACAAGAATCAAGACCAAGGTTTCAGATAATTTGTCAAAGGAAACATGAAAGATTGGTATACCAAGATATCCTGGTTCTTAGTTCTGTCACAGGTCACTGTGACAACTTCTCTGGTGAAGTTTTCACATGAACCTTGACATTTTTAAAATTAAGAAAGTTAAAAAAAGTACCATTGTTTTATGAAACTCAACGAAACTAAGGGAGCAGTGATTCAGATACCATGAACAGAGGGGCTCGTTGAACATTTTCAGATGTTTTGTTCACAATCTGATGAAATTAACACCTGATGATCCAACAGTAACTTTTGTGCTCACTTTGTGATTTCTTTACAGTTATTGCTGCGCATATGTTCGGCTATTTTTCATGCATGCTCAGAACCATGCTAAGAACATAAGGAGCTGTCTTGCTGTAATTCCGTTTTATCTGTAACTCATTATGTGGTGTACACATGCTCTGAGGCATGCAAGAAAAATTTAAAGGTTAAGAAACATAGATTACTGCATGTCTACAAGATGACTAAGTTATAGAAAATAAAATGTAAAATATATTTCAGACCTACATTTCCAACAAAACTTACTTGAAGGGTCATGCTCTGTAAGCATCCAACTGGTAGTAAAAACCTGTAAATACTAGTACAGAACACCCCAAAGGTAATTGTTCAATATTATCTGATGCATCTCAAAAAGTCAGGTAACTCGAAATATAAGCTGCCAGTGTTTAAAATAAAAGGAATAATTTATCAAAGTTGTGTTGTTTGGCTAAAAGAGAATTTTATAATCTAAAACCAGTACATGCAAAATCATCCAAGGTTGACGTCAGGTAAGGAAAACTAGTTATGTTCAACTAGAATATAAGGCAATTTTAAAATTCATAACACCATGACAGCCTCAATTCAAGTTTCCGGAGTGCCTCAATATACACTTTGCAGAGGCTATAGATGGGTAGGAAGCTGCAGAATGGCTACATTGAGTCAGAAAAGATCTCATTTCCACAAATGGGAGATCAAAAATCTCCTTGGTCAACTGCAGAGAAAACAGAACAGTTTTGTGGCAGAGTGTTATGAGTCTCATATAAAAACCACAAAACTTTAGCACATCCTTTGGAGCAAATCCACTCAGCCACACAGCAAGCAGAGAGCAGACCTCTGACACTCCCCAAGATGCACAGCATGTTAGAGGAACCCCTTGGTGAGGAGGTGCCAATATTTGAGGAAAATGGCTTCAGGTGCTGTGAAGTGCATTAGCTCTATTCTAGATGTGTGAATCCCAAGCAACACATACATGAGTCAGTCTCTATCAGCCAGCTTAAGGATACAATATGTTCTGTAAGTGGGACAAAGTGACAGCAGAGTCAATAAAATTACTTACAGCTCTGAAATCTAAGTGGGTACTTCTAAAACATTCTCTACATCACTCAGAAATTCACTTTCTTTCATCTATGGAACTGCTAGCAATGCCTCACAGTACTCACATTCAAAAAGTAGAAGTTAAATTTACCATAAGTATCAAATACTTCTAATTTCATGGACAGTGGGTAAAATGCTTGGAAAAACACATACCTTCTTCTTTTGTCCTGAATCAACTGCAATTCTATTAGTCCAAAAATGGAATAAAATCCAAATTGCACTAAAGTGAGGTACCAACCAAAAGGTTTAAAACCTTCCACTGAAAATATCAATTCCTATAAAAACAAAAACCCACCAAAGTCATGTACATACACCAAAATATTAAATGGACAAAAAAATCAACAGACCTTTTTCCTTCATGTACATGCAAATCTAGCCTTTGCAGATGCTGGTTATTAACTATAATTTATCTGCCATATGTAACTTGAAAAGTATTGAAAAAGAAAAGACAATTCAGGTTCTCCAAAATGAAAGAAGAAAATTTACTGTTGTTGTAAATACACAGAAATTAATGGATCAATTCATCAGGGGAATACATTTGATCCATTAGTAATTATCTCAAATTAGAGATGGCTTCCTGTCTGCTTTTTGCTGGTTTTCAGTTCACTTACTTCAGATGACTGTTTTTATTCAGATTTTATAAATATCTCAGGATACATTTAATACAAATTTTCTCTGACAAACATCCTTACTGATAATTTTCAGCTCTTGGGAATGCACGCCTAATATTTTGAGTGCCTACATTAAATAGCACTTGTAAGTTCATGAATTTGCTCGCTGTAGGAACATTTTAAAACAGAGCAATTTGTTAAGGAAAAATACATACACTGCATAAAGACTTATGTAAGTGTGTCAGTTATAGAAACAAAAGGGCACATAGCATTTTCCTTTTTGAGATTCTGCTTTTAATCCCTGATAATGTTGTCTAAGTCTTTGGAGTAACTTTACATTAACAAACTTCTCAGCTGCTTTTCAAAACTGCATTGGAAACATGATTTTTAATTATCAAGTTTTTAAATCACTGCTTTATTGAGAATACTCAGTGAACTTAAAAATCACTGAGAAAAGGGAACAGAAATGTAGTTGCTGAAGATAAAAGAGAAAAGATTAGCAGAATGATAAATGTTTAACTAAAATGGTATAAACATTATGCTTCTGTTTAACAAACTACCACAGTACATGTTTCAGCTCTGTCCTGCGAGCAAAGAGAAAAATAAATGTACAGCACTCATGGAACAACTTAGGGAGATCTAAAGGTTTCATCATCAATGAAGACCTTGCTATATCTTGCACACAGAAGTAAAAGATCAAGTTATGAAAGTCCAAGTGATCTAAACTTTGCAGGCACATGAACTATAATGGAAACTTAGATTATACATTACTTGCTGTTCTTGAATACTAAAAGGCTGACTTTGCCATAAATATCTAGTTTAAACATCTATACACACTAAAATACACACAATATTGTTATGCTATTGAAAAAGAAAAGGGGTAGGAGGAATTGGCCCAAGACACAAGTTCATAGCATTTACCTGTAAATATCCATAGATTAGATAAAACATAAAAACTCCAAAAACACAGATGAAAAATTGAGTAGGTTTGCTAAATTTGCTGAGATTCATGCCAAGAACTACAACATCATCTACTGATTTGATATGGGGAGACATAGCTTGAGATTTGGAAGGTACACTGATGGAAATGTATTTTCTTGATGAAGTGAATTTCAGATCCATGGCTCCTGGTTCGCTGCATTCGGTGCTATTGTTGTCTTCTGTCGGCTTTTCTCTTTCTGGGTGGTTTTTGTTTGAAAGCTGAAAGAAATGCTAAAGTCAGATAGGAGATAGTATACAGCCTTCCAACAACAACAATAAATGAATGTGACACTTATAGGGAAAATATAAAGGTTTCAGAGTTTTGTTGAATCGTTTTTATTCACATATTTTACTTGTCTTTTCTGATGTCCAAAGTTAACATCAGTTAACTTTGTGAACACCAAAGTTAACACCAAGGCCATCAACACTTTATGAAAGCACTTTTGCTTCATGTGGGAAGTAGAATTGCTACACTCTACAAAGCAAACAAACCAACGAATCAACCCCAGAACATCAGCAATAGAAAAGCAGCTTGAGTTTGTCAACAGCTCTAACTAGTCCTATCCATGTACTCAAAGGACTGACTGGGAGAGAAATGATCTCCCTGACAAACTCACAGTGAAAGAACTGGTTTTGAAGCACTGTGGTTCTGCCTGCTTTGCTTCATCTTCACAGCAAAATACACCAGACTAGTCCACAACATGGGAAGCCTTGCTAAAACTACAGATTTGAGCCTATGACCAGTTACAGGCATGAAGTGGAAGAAGTTTTCCTCTCATCTTCACAATTACTCACTATTTCTTGCATACTTTTGCAGAAAAGAACATGGAGATGGAAAGAAGCAGGCTGAGAAGCCAGTCTCAAAAATCAGACTGTTTATCTGATGAGGTCTATGATACAGCAATCTCTTTAATATTTATCACATGCAGCTATTTCTACATGCAACAGAAAACAAAACTGGATGACTCAAGCCTAGAGAAGGAATTTAGCATCTTAGTAGACCGAGATGCAATTAATTCTGTTCTCCAGCTCAGCAGACAGTAAATATGATGTTTGAGGGGTTTTTTTAAGATAAAACACACTGGTCAGACAATTGTCCCAAGACTTTTAAGTGTAGGTCAATATCAAGTTCAGTGAGCAGTCAGTAATTAAACTGTCTCAGCTTTTTAGTGGTTTGTTTTTCCCAGCTCAAGAATAATGCACCTCATCACACATGTATAAAAAAATGCTTTCCCCATTGTTTTTAAATGGAAAATGTCCTAGTGTATTAACACAAGATCATGCAGTAAATGTAGTCTGCAAGAACGCTGGCAATTTATTATACAATATATTATACAATACCAGAAATTACAAGTCTAGCTGAGAAATGAAGTTTTAGTATGAAGCTTGCAATGTGCTTATGTTTCCTTTTTTCATATGATCTACTATCAGGTTGGTACAAGACTCCTACTGGAGTTCTGAAAGGACATCTTGGGGAGCTGAAAACGAGTTTAGGGACCATAATAATTACTTGTGCTTAAATTCATACCTCTTCAGCTGAAGATCAAAAGTGAGAGGTAGAAAGTTTACCCCTGTGGATTTTTAGCTAATCCCAACATGAATGACCATAAAAAAAAAGAAAAAAAGTTTTAGACTATTTTTAGTAAAACCAGAAAAGCACTAATGTCAGAAAATGAGGCATGAGTGAGCCTTCACATACAATATCATACAGTTCTGATCACCCTCAAAGAAAGATTGAAATAACAATGGCAAAAAAGGGCTATCAGGATGAAGAAACAGGTTGCCCATCTTAGGAGCTGAAATAAGATGAAAGCATAACCTGTCTAGCCTAACAAAACCCCAATGAAAAGAAAGTAGACCTGCTTTCAATAAAAGTATGGAGTACCACTAAGGAGAAAAAAATAGTTCTAATTTTAAAGATAGAAGAATGAGAGCAAGTGGGTATGAAGTGATCATGAACAAATTTACCCTTTCCATCTCTAGACTATCTGTATTCTAGAGCAGCCTAAAAATGAAAGAAGGAACAACTGAACAGTTTTTTTCAAGGTGAAGCTTATAAAAGCCATTGTGCAAGGCTTTTGAGATTGGGCATGATAAAGAGCAGTCCTCTTTAATCCCATGTTTATAGCATCCCACCACTAAGCTGCCTGCAAAAGATGCTTGGGGACTTGATCACTAAACCCAGGATATGAACTATTACTCTCCCGAAAAGAATTGCATGCAAAGTCAGGACTTCCAAGTTCAAGCCCAACGATTAAATCAGCATGAAGGAAAATCAATGTAGTTCGGAACCTCTCCCTTGGTGGCATCTCAGCTGAACTTGTATTTTTGTCAATGCCTGTTCAGATCTTTCCTGTCCAGTGAATGCTTCCTCTTACATGCACCCAGTATTTGTTAATGTCACAGTTTCTTGGTGGAACAAGTGCTGCAGGAGCAATCTTGAGTCTCATTTTTCAGCTAAGTGGGAACAGTATGACATATTCTCAGAAGAAGACATGGCCATGTACTGTCATGGGTGCTTCAAAAATCCAAAACCTGAGAGTTTTAGTGATTGCTGAGAGAGCTTGCACAGCATCAAAGCCTTTTCTCCTTCTCCCTCTGCCCAGCCCTGCAGTGAACAGACTGGGGTGTGGGCTGCAGGCTGGGAGGGGGCACAACCTGACAGATGACCTGAACTAACCAGAGATACTCCACGAAGTGCCATGGACAGCAACAAAAAGTAAGGGGGGGTGGGGGGAGTTCAGTGAGGTTAGCCAGCTTTTGCTCAGGAACTGGGTGGACATTGATCTACCTGTGGGAGAAGTGATCATCTTTACATCACCTCTTTTGGTGTGCTTCTTTTTTTCCATTTCTCCACTTCTTAAATAATTTTTATCTTGACCCACAAATTTTCTTTTTTACTCTCCTTTCCTCTTCCCCAATCCCTCTGAAGGTAGTGAGGAAAGTGAGCAAGTGGCTGTGTAGTGCTGAGCTGCCTACCAGCATTAAACCACACAATTAACATAATCTTCAATTTTCAACTATTTCTATGCAAAGTATTTCCTCAGGAACACCATCAGATTTTACAATCTGTCCATTTAATTTTTTTGCAGATTACCAAATCTCTCATGAAAGTAGTAAGGAACAACACTGATTACTCCAGACACACCCACGACCACCCATAAACCTATGATACATGGTAATTGTTTTTCTCTACATCCTTCAAGGAACATTATGTAACAGCTGAAGAAACTGTACATGTATGTATACATTTGAAACAGTCTCCTCCAAGTAATTTCACTAGCAACAGTGACAGAACTCTTCTGGAATTCCCTGTGGCTTCTCAAACTGCTATTTTTTTAAGTATGAAAACTGCTATTCCTCCTCCTCTCATCAAAATCCCTCAAGAAACTAATTCACCTCTTGAACGAACATACCGCAAAAATCTGTTTGATGAAGAGTTAAGAGCTGTCCTGATTTGTGTAAAATACCCGTTTCCCTCTTTTCTTTTTCCTCCTATGTGTAAAAGTGCAAACAACACATTCTTTAGATCAAAGATTTCCTGTTTCTTCCCCTTTAAAGAAAAGTCCCTTGCAGATCAGTACTTTAACCGACCACACAAAACAGAGATCACATGAAGGAGAAACAAATGAACAAGTGAGGACAAAAGCAAAATTTCTTTGGTCTCCAAAAAGTTAACGACTTGTACTAAGCATGGGAAAAACATGAAGGAGCTTGAGCCTTGGTTGGCCAAGGGATTTTAACACTGAAGAACATCTGTTAAACCCATTATTTTGGCAGAAACTAGCATCTTAGTACACTCAGAAAAACTGTTCGTCTGAGACACACAAGGCAAGCTCCACGTTGGCCTTGGCCATAATCCTCTGGAGGCTATGCCAGAAATGCTTGGTGGCAGGACAGCAGCTGGCACCACAACAGGGATGCGTCAGGTAAAGTCCATCTGTGGGAAACCTGAGCAGGTACTTCGCTTGACGGTACCTGGGTCCTGCCCTTGAGACAAAAGAGGGAAGGGGCATAGGGTTCAGCATGATCCCTGAGACTTCCTTCCTGCCCACTCGCCTGCGCCAGGTGTGTCCCTTCCCGAGCACCTGGCAGCTGTCCGGGGCAGGGCTGGCACGGAGGCTTTCCCCCCCAGCTGCCACAGGCCGCCATTCCCCGCCCTTCCCCCGGGAAAGGGAGCGCCTCGCTGCCCACGGGCCTCGCGGGACACCGCCTCCTCGGGCCGGCCGAAACCCTCCCGACACTCAGTGTCAGCCTCCTCCCGCTCCAGATCCTGCCCCCGACGCCCCTCACCGTCGTGCCCATGGCCCCTTGGTGCCGGGCGACGCTTCCCAGGAAGCGACCCCGCCTCCTTCCCACTCGCCCCCCGTCCCTGAGGGCGGGAGGAAAGGAGGGAGGAGCTGCCCCGCCCCCGTACCTGTCCGGCGGGCGAGGAGGGGCACGGCGGCTCCAGCCAGCCGCCCGCCGCCAGCGCGTCCCGCCCGCCCGCCGGGATCGCTCCCTCCTGCGGCCCCGCGCCGGCGGAAGTGGCGGCCGCGATGCGTCAGGGGCCGGCGCGAGCAGCGAGCGCATCGAGACGGCGCCGCTCGCCAGCTCGGCGTTCCGCTAGCCGGCCTGAGGCGGGCGGAGACGGCGCCCTCCAGCCGCGAGCGTTGTGGGCGGGGCCTCGGTGCCAAGGACCGCCCACCGCGCCTGAGGGGCGGGGCGGGGCCGGGGCGGGGCGGGGGCCGGGGCAGCGCTGCCCGCTCCCGGTTCCCGGGCGCCAGAGGCTTCCCCGCCTGTCTCTGGGGGAGACCGGGGAGATCACAGAATCACAGAATCGTTAGGGTTGGAAGGGAGCTCTGGAGATCAGCCAGTCCAACCCCCTTGACGAGGCAGGGTGACCTAGAGCAGGTGACACGTCCAGGAGGGTTTGGAATGTCTCCCGAGAGGGAGACTCCACGACCTCCCTGGGCAGCCTGTTCCAGTGCTCTGCCACCCTCAATGTAAAGTTCTTTCTCGTGTTGAGGTGGAACTTTTTGTGTCCCTGTCACTGGGCACCACTGAAAAGAGTCGGGCACCATCCTCTTGGCACCCACCCTTGAGATATTTATATACATTAATGAGATCGCCTCTCAGTCTTCTCCAGGCTAAACAGGCCCAGCTCCCGCAGTCTCTCCTCAAAAGAAGGATGCTCCAGACCCCAAATCATCTTTGTGACCCTGTGCTGAACCCTTTCCAGGAGCTCCATGTCTCTCTTGTACTCAGGAGCCCAGAACTGGACACAGCAGTCCAGATGTGGCCTCACCAGGGCCAAGCAGAGGGGGGCGATCACCTCCTTCCACCTGCTGGACTCTTCCCGATGCACCCCAGAGTACCATTGGTCCTGCTGGCCAATAACTCCGCTGTACCCTGCCCCGCCGGAGAGGAACCGGGACGTGGGGAAGGAGCCCAGGGTGGCAGGAGCACCGGGCGGGGCCGAGGAGCTCCTCGCCTGCCTGCGCTCCCCGCAGCTGCCAGGAGGAGCGACAGGGACACGTGTGGGGGTGTCACCTCCCCGCCCAGGTGTGCTTCGGTCAGGCGCTGCTTTAGGTCCGCAGCGGCTGGGACTGCCTTAGTAGTCTGGAAAACCCTCCTGGAGAAGGCGATCGTGTTTCACAACACGGTGACATCAAGACTGTTTGGAATCCTGAAAAAGTTTTTTTCCCGACGCGTGATTGATGCTCTGCTGTTCTGATGTGAGCAAGGAATCACCCACCCAAAGCTGCTGCTTTCATTAGAAAAAAAAAGGCAAAAATGTGTTTAGAGGGAGGTGTTCTTGTGATCATTCAGCATGAGGCTGCAGGAAGGAAATAATAAAAGTATTTAATAATGACAAGCGAAAAGGTAGATGAGAGCAATAACAGCAGAATGCATAGAGCATAATGGCCAAAGGAATCAGGTAAAGAACTTAGAAGAAAGGTAGCTAAAGGCATTTTGAGGAAAATGTGCACATTAGATGTAGCTTGAAAATACATGAAATCCATTTATTACTCATATCAGTCTATAAAATGACCATACTGTGTTTTCTGTAATTATGTGCAGAGGTATTTAACATTATACATAATAACTACAGGACAATAGACATGTATTTAAGACATTCAAGCTTTTATGTTTATAGTGTTTTAAAAGTTTACTTTATCCAGTGTTAGTGTAGTAAATCACTGTGTATTATAGATAGTAGCAACAAGTGCTCCTGCATTTAAAATTGTATTTTTAAAGGGTATTTATTAAGTGACAAACACCAAAAAGAAAATGTGCACTACAGGGTTACCTAAAAACAAACAAATAAAATTTGAAACCTTTTAGCAACTAGCTGTTTCTAAAAAACAGGATTAGTGATTATTGAGAAGAATACTTGCAGCCATCTTCTTGTGAAGTTCCAGTGCTTCTTGATTCGAGTTTCCTTTACCTGGATTAAGGGATTTCACATTTAGCAAACAATTGTGCTTTTTTTGCAACAGTATGGGTGGTGCTCTTCACTGTCTCTGTGATAGAAGTAACTACCTCAGTAACTCAAGTAAATATATTCAAAGTTGCACATGATCAGCTGGAATTTTCTAGCTTCCTGTAAATACATTCTCTAGGTATGTCAGCTGTAAAAAACTTTACTGTTACAGATATTAAGTGGAGTGATTACACAGGAAGTTCCACCTGAGTATCAGGGAGAAGTTCTTTTATATATGCTTGACTGAGCACTGGAACAGATTGCCCAAGAGGTTGTGGATTCTTCCTCCTTGGAGATATTTAAAAGGCATCTGGACACAATCCTGAGTAGTGTGCTCTAGGGGACCCTGCTTGAACACTGATTGGACTAGATGACCTCCAGTGGTCCCTTCTAAACTTACCCGTTCTGTGCTTCTCTGAGGGGCCCTTACTGACTCAGTGGAAGCAGGCAGATAGCAGGCAGAAAAATAAAACTGCACCACTAAATTGGATTGACTAAATAACCTGTAGCTTACAACAGGAAGGAACCTGGATATGTAAGGCCCTTGCTTAGGAAGACTGTTGAGGAGAAACACACCGGCAAATGTGATCTGATATTCCCTAATATCTGAGACTTGTTGATATCCTACTGTAGTCTTTTTTAGTTCAGAAATTTAGAAATTAGGCTGCTTGATTCTGGGAGGTCTCCTGCCTGTTGTTAAAGAGCATGTATTTTGCTGCTTGTGATGTATTTTCTATTTCTATTATCTGTATTCCATCATTCCAACTGGAAAGTGGCATGTATGCTGGAGAATGTTCTCTTTAAATAAAGCAGAGAGAGGATGTTTATTATTGATCTCACAGATGCTTCTGCTGTCTGCAATATGAACACGTATGGATTACTGGTAAAGCTGGAAAGCAAATTACATTTTCTTTTATCGTTTGTAAAAATGAAGTTAGGGCTTATGAAAGGTACTGGATTCAGGCTCTGGGGACCTAGCTTCTCTGTTTATCCAGGAAATAGATGTTGTACATCACAAGCAGAGGCAGTGGAAGTATTAAAGATCTCAAAAGTTCTCACACTCCCTGTCTGTACTTCTCCTTCTTGGCCAAATCAAGGTACCAATAGGAAAGCTTAGTCTGTACACAAACTTAATCCTGTTTTTTCTTCAGTAAGGTACACAATAATGCTGTTGGCTGTAGCTTTATTAACCAGAGCTTTTGTTCATAACAGTCTAATTTAGAAATGCCAGCTCCATCATAGGCTTTGTTGCCTTTGTTGTCTAACCTAGATCATTTTCACACCCTTTCAACATGAGCATTCTAATTTTTCAGCCGTGAAATGGTACCCCTGTACCCATGTCCCATACAGCAGGTTGGGAATTAACCAGAACAAAGGTGTTAGGCACTTCTTATTTGTGGAAGGGAACACAAATATGGAATATTTATAATAGATGCACATCTTGCATTTTGCTGATGGGCTATGGACGGTAATATCTTTGTGGCATAATGTCTGTTGCTATTAAGAATTTAAAGAAGTAAAAAATGTTTCCTGTGTGTGGCACAATTACCCCATACAGGTATGTTTCCCCGTGAAATGTGTGTAGGTACACCATGAGTGGCACAAGTATCCACAAACATTTTCATCCAGGAGATAAATAAAATGAAGCTAATGAAGCAGAACAATGAGGGGGGGGTTGTTATATTTCAGCATGAAAGGCAAATTAATACCAATTTCAAATTGAATCCACCTCTCAGAGATGTGTGTTATTTGTATAAATATTTTTAGAATCTTCTATGTTGACTAAATCAGGGCATAAGCAAATGAGGATTGTTTGTTTGTGAGTCTTGATACAGCTAAAGCCAATGTAATTTACTGGTTTATCATCTTTATCAAAAATGGTGGGGAATTACATGCAAAGTGGCCAATTTGTCTGTGAATTTTGTTTTAGGGTTTGCATTTGAGACAGTTAAGTATTACACCAAAGAAAGCATTTTGGTTAGATGAAAGTGCATTTTGGCTGTCATAACTGATCTTCTGCTGCATTAGTGGGAGTTAGGTAAACATAGAAGCTTGATTGACAAAAAGAAGAGCAGCTGTTTACCTCTGTAGCATGGGGAAAACGGGGGAAACCAATAGTTTTCTTCTCCTGTTGACAGATATAATGATATTCCTGATAATTTAATACAATAACATTTTTCTGCCAGCTTTGTACAGGTTTTGATTGCTGTTACTCCGAGACGCAGTAGAATGAGAACAAAATAAATAAGATGCACACAGAAGAAAGACTCGATGGGCTTTTTGCTAAGAATATTTTTAAAATTGGAAATAAGTGCCCATCAAAACTGAGGATGGCTAGTTAAGTATCACAATATCAATGCAATTAAAAATCCATATGTTTTAATATATATGTTATTAAAATGTGTATGTTGTTTGGGCTTCTGTAATAAATGTTTTCTGAATACTTTCCTATAATTTTCTCTACTTAAATTCCAGCTGCAATGATTTTTCTTAGCCTAATTTTAAAAAACCGTTTCTAAGGTATTCCTTGTACGACTGCACTTTATTGCCTCAGAACCTAAATTGTGGCTTTAACAGTAACAAAAAGCTCTATGATTACAGAATACGGAGTTTGAAATGTGTGATACATCACTTCATATTCAAGGGAAAGCTATTGTATCTAGAATTATAAAGTTAAATTAAGGTTCTGCCTTCTGATGTTACAAAGTACTGTAATACTGATTTTTAAATTTTTAAATTGCACTTAAAACATGGAACGTAGGGCCAGACAGATAATCTATCACGTGTTGATAACAGTCTAGATACAACTTAATTATTTCTGTCTTGTCACTGGTGCATACAAATGCTAGTACTTAGAAATGCAAACAGTAAGTAATTTTTTCAGAGAGTGGATGTCCAGATGTATATTCTACAGCTTGGTTGGAATAACAATGTAGCCAATTTTGCAGTCATAACTGGTTGATATCAGAAAAATTGTGATTAAGCCAGGATGCCTTCAAATTATTTTGTACTTTGTGATTGGAGGTGTTTAAAGTAGCTTTATCAGTCAGTTTAGGTCACAGGCAGCCTTCTTTGGAATAACTTCTTTTTATTCATATACAGTTGTGAACAGGCTTATGACTTCATATTGACAGCATTACACTGATGACACTCCAGAGCATGGGAGTAAAAGCGATCTCACTTGTGCCTGCAGGTCTTGTGTTACGCTGGGGACAATGGCAGAATAAGTACGAGTGAGGCAGGTTGATTGATAGAACGTTTTCTATAAAAAATTTCTCTCTGTCCTATTGCATGATTTTTGAAATAATTTAGGGCTTTCTAGAGTGTAAATAATAGAGTGTGTTGTGGCTGTGCAAAGTTTGAATTCAGGCCCTGCTTTTGAGAAGTGAAGGTGTGATGGATGTTTTTTGTTGAAATGTGAGATTTGGAATGTTTACGGAGTAAAGAGGAAGCTGTTTATATGTCCCGGAGATATGCAATGTGTGTTTTGATAAATGTTGAAGGATATCTGGGCGTGAGAAGTAACCTAAGGACAAGTATTAGGTCAGATCAAAGGTCTGTTTAGTCATTCTCTGTGATGGAGCCTAGGGAGCTGAGGATATGTTAAGTAGTCCCTCTCTCAGCATAGCCCCTGGCTTGTGCTAGTAACTTGTGTGGAGGTTGTGTATAGATTGTTTAATAGCCTCTAGTAGACATTTCCTCCTACACTTTGTCTATTGCTTTGAAGTAATTTAAGTTTTTGGCCTCTATAATGTTCAGTTAGGGAGCTTTAATGGGTTATCAGTCTGGATGAATCTAGGACTGAACAGTACTGTGAAGGTCATGGAATTGATAAGGGAAGTTAGCACAGAATGGTTTGGGTTGGAAGAGACCTTAAAGATCATCTAGTTCCAATTACCCTGCCATGTCAGGGACACACTTTCACTTAACCAGGTTGCTCAAAGCCCCATCCAGTTTGGCCTTGAATGCTTCCACAACTTCTCTGGGCAATGTGTTCCAGTGACTCATCATAAAAGTAAACAATCACAGTAAAGAATTTCTTTCTGATATCTAATCTAAACCTACCCTTCTTCAGTTTAAAGCCATTCCCCCTTGTCCTGTCACTACATGCCCTTGTAAAAAGTCCCTCTCCAGCTCTCCTGCAGGCCCCCTTTAGGTACTGGAAGGCTGCCCTAAGGCCTCTTCGGAGCCTTCTGTTCTCCAGGCTGAACAACCCCAGTGCTCTCAGCCTGTCTTCATAGGAGAGGTTCTCCAGCCCTCTGATAGTCTTCATGACCCTGCTCTGGACTTGCTCCAACAGGTCTGTGTCCTGCTTATGTTGTGGACCCCAGAGCTGGGCACAGCACTCCAGGTGGGGTTGTACACGACTGGAGTAGAGCAGCAGAATCACCTCCCTTGACCTGCTGGTAACACTTCTTTTGATGTATCACAGTTTATGACTGGCTTTCTGGAAAGCTTGCTGAGCATGTGCTCAATCCCACTGTCTGTGTCACCAACGAAAATGTTAAACAGTGACAGTCCCAATGCTGACCCTTGAGGAATGCCCCTCATCACTGGTCTCCACCTGGACGCTGAGCCATTGATTGCAATTGTTTGAGTGCAACCATCCATCCAATTCCTTATCCATTGAGCAGCCCACCCATCAAATCCACCTCTCTCCAGTTTAGAGGCAATGGCATAGCATGGGACAGCATCAAATGCTTTGTACAAACCCAGGTAGATGGCTTCAATTGCCTTCCCCTCAATCGCCAGCACTGTAACCCCATCATAGGAGGCCAGCAGATTTGTCAGGCATGATTTGCTGGATTGAAGCCATGCTGGCTGTCACGAGTAACCTCCTCACTTTCCATGTGGCTTAGCATAATTTCCAGGAGGATCTGTTCCATGATCTTGCTGGGCACAGAGGTGAGACTAACCAGCCTGCATGTCCCCAGGTCTTCCTTTTATTTTCCTTTTGAAAAGGGGGGCTATATTCCCGCTTTTCCAGTAAGTGGGAACATCATCATATTGCCATGACTCCTTAAATATGATGCACAGGGGCATAGCCACTTTCTCTATCATTATATGTACGCATTATATGGTATTTCGAGGTACATAAACTTGGAAGTTGTTATTTGGCAAGAAGAGTATGTTCCTGGAAAACAAAGCAAACAGGTTTTTTGGTGTCAAGTAGATACTGGAAAGGAAAGATTGATATTTCTCAGAAGAAGAAGAATATGGAGGTCTATTTTATACTTCTGATTGGTTACTTTAGGGAGAGAATAAGTTTGGACAGGCTTGGCTGGAGAATGACACTTTTAGATAAGCATCAAAATATTTTATATTGAATCGAAATTAATTTGAAACAAAACTCCCGAGTTTCTGAAGTTCATTCTTCATTACATCTTAATTCCTCTTAAAAAAGGATTGAAGTAATTTTTACACTACATTGGTTTCTTCTTCTGAATTAGCTTATAATATAAGTTAATAATTGATGTCAAAGAAGTCTGTGTAGTTTGCTGATGTGCTAGAAAATAAAATCAGCTGGGAATTAGCCACAGTTGAAGTTAAAAGCAATATACTTTATTTATTACTAAATACATGGTGTAATAAATAATGGATTTTATATGTATTCTCAAATTTTCTGAAGGCAAGATTATGAAAAAGCTCTGTAGCATAATGTAAACTGAAGTAACTAACGTGTTATGCATGGGAAGGTATTGAAATGAATTTTCACATGACTTGTTTTGTACTCATGGGTGTTTTTATGATATTTTATAGTGTCTTAGGAGTATCTTTTAAAACTAAAGCAGCACTCCTCTTAAGTAGTTTTGTTGCTGCTTTATTGGCATTGGAACTGGTATGCTACAAGATACGATGATATGCTCACGTTTATATGGACTCCAGTGTCTAAGGTAAGAAGGGAATGCAGATCTCCCTCTTGTATTAACTCTTCCTGGTGTTTTACAAGGTCTGGGAACTTGTCCTCTGTGTGCTGAACCATTTTAAGAGTAAGTTCTGTTGAGGTATCCTAATGTCTACCCTGCAGTTTTCTGAGAATGAATCCATATGACACACTACAGCAAAGAATGACCAGTGAAACTGTTTGCCATTGACCCTATTTCTCCCTGCTCCAAATCAGCATGAAATTACATCATCCATGTGTGAAAAGACTGCAGAGAAATTATCAGAGGAGCCAAAGAGTCGATGGCAAAGATATTCTCTACCTGTCATTGGATTTATTCTCTTTTGAACTGACATGTGTCAGGTACAACTTCCTCTGGTCCTTTTGTTGAGAAATGTGGTTCAAATTTGGCAACATTCAAATGTTTAAAGCTGTCAAAGCCAGACACTTCTGTACGTGCCAGGTTCACCCTCTTGCTAAAAAGTTAAATTCTGGGTTGGTTTGTAGCATTTGTTGTCATTGGGAATGTTTTCTGTTACAGATGTCCTAGAGGACCTCTAAATATTTTATTTCCATTGTATTTTACTTTTAGAGCAATTAAAAAAAATTCTTTCATAATAAGTATCTTCTTTGCCCATTAGTAGTAATGTCTCCTAATTAAACTTCAATCTTTTTTATTACTACAATAACATCTAGATTCTTACAGCAAGACAGAGCTTGAGCTGTGCTCAAATTTGCATAAACTTACAACAAATAAGCCTCTCTAACTAGGGGAGTTTATAATATGGAATAACTTAGGAAAAAAAAAATATACTAATTCATATGATGCACATTCCATTTGGTGTAGTGCACCCTCTGCATGGTTGCTTTTTATTTGGCATCTCCTGCTGTGCGTGGAGAGAATGCAAGAATACCTGGAACTCCACTGTCTTTTTGAAACTTGAGGTTTATCTGCATTATTGGTGTTATGTTGATTTCTTTTTATTAGGATTAAGTATGTTGGTAAATTTTCTTTTCACTTTTTAAAGCATTGGCTTTTCAAAATAGGGTAAAATATGATGTATCCAAAGTCTCTCTAAAATGTTTAAACAGAATAATATTTTGACAAAGATAAATTTTTATCTAGAAAGTTATATGCAATGCCCTAAGAGTTGTCCTGTGACTTCATTGCTTCATAAAAAATCCTCATGGATGTATCCAACATCTAACTACACAGGGATCATGCCCAAATTTATGCTCAATGCATTACACAAACATTCAGGAGAGGACAATGCAAAAAGTGGTTTAAGTTCTAGATAATAGCAAGAAATTGGAAAAAAGCCCATAGTAGAGTCCAAAATATTTTGGATTTAATTTTTATTAAATTTTGAATGTTCTATTTTATAATTTTATTTGCATAATTTTTATAGAAACTGAGTTACTCTTGTAGACATTAAGTAATTGTAAAGGCACTACATTTCTTTGAGTGCTTATTGAGTTATCATAGGTACTTCATTTTAATTTCATTTTTATTAACAATTCATGCACTAAATGGAAGGGAAAAGTTTGCTGATTTTGCATGAAATTGCTAATTCCACAATCTGTGAGTACCCATTACACCATGAAGCAAAGAGTTTAATTTTTTTTTTACAATCTTCTACAAAAAAGAATACATTATATATATTCCTTTTTTTTTTGAAAAACACCGCTCTTTTTCCCCTCATTTTTTTTCCTGGAAATAGTAATTGCAATAAAATGGCATACCACCTCTTAATATGCTGAGATGTCAGACTATTTACTGTCATAGTAGAGATGTAAAAATAAACTAGTTTTGCTTTACTGAGTAAACAACCAAAAATATGTTGATTATGAATATGTAAGTGTCATTTATATGTGGGGTGGCTGACTTTTTCCCATCTGTCAAATCTACACAGATTAAGAGTCTGGTGTAAATGTCAATATGAATCCAAGTATGACAGCTCTATTTATTTCTAAACATGATGTACACCGTGGTGCCTGTTTCCGTAACAAAGTGTGCCTGAAAATTAAGTGTGTCATAAGCATTCATTTAAAGAAACAGCCTACAGTCTGCTAAAGACATCATATAAAGAAAAATATCCTTTTCAAGAAGGGAATTTGTTACTCGACTATTTTAATGTCAGTTGTTTCTTCTTTGCAGCATGTCTACTATGTCTTTGGTAGCCAACCTGATTACCCCATATCATAAAAATTTAGTACCTTTCTACGGCAGTAGTTACTGGGTTATTGTTCATTTTGAAGGTATAATCAAGTCCATAAATTGCTAACTCTGCTGCTGAACTTAGGCCAATAATCTAAAGTCTTTTTTTTTTCCCTATGGTCCATCTTGCAAGCTTTTTTCCTTTACTAAGCAATTTAAACTGATATTTACAAATAAGTGAATAACATTATAACATGCATATTATTCTCAGTTTATTACAGTTGTATTCTGATTGCTTAGATACATTGAAGGTAGTGTATTTCTGCATTTTTTTTCTTTTCCTGAACCTACACATCAGTATTATTTGGGGTAATCCGGCCAGTTCTGCCAAGGCCTTCAGCATGTTCTTTATAGACCCAGATCACATGGGTAGGTTGCAGTGTTCTTGGGCTCCATTAATTATATTGTTTAGTGATACCTGGAGCAGTAACATTATTAATGGTGTGTGAGAAAGATGAAAATTACTTGGGGCACGAAAGCTGGTGGCAGAAAATCCTTCTACAAGCAAGAATCAGCAGGAGGAGTAAAGGTAGTGTCAAACAATTTTTGTTTAGATAGAAACTAGTGGCCTTTAGTTCCTGTGTACCCACTGCATTTAATCTTGAAGATTAATCAA
Source organism: Aphelocoma coerulescens (assembly GCF_041296385.1). Lineage (NCBI taxonomy): Eukaryota > Metazoa > Chordata > Aves > Passeriformes > Corvidae > Aphelocoma > Aphelocoma coerulescens. Next base: position 77,705,617 of record NC_091015.1, on the reverse strand, counting down.
TCCCTTTAAAGAAAGAGAAAAATAAATTTTTTAGGTTCATTAACATAAAGAAGTGTTCTTTTAATGGTAATGGCTATGGCAAATACTTCGACTGGTAAAATTGGTTAGAATTATTCTATTCGTTTGTGTGAGCTATAATCTCAATCAGCCATACTGAAAACATTCTGTACTACAGTTGTATTAGAAGAGCACCTGCTTGTATAGAAAAATTAATTTCATGGTCCTTTGCTTGTAAGATATTACACTTCATCTATCTTAAAGGCCATTCCTTATGGGAAGTAGCTAGAAATGTGCTAGTTTGCAACCTGATAGTTTGGAACCTCCCTATTGGGAACTCTTTGATAGTTCACTCAGCAGCACGCCTGTTCCAGGGCTCACTAACTAGAATCATTGCTTTTGGCTGAGGTATCTGGACCTCTTTCAGTGACTCTTCCAAAACCGACAGATCTATATTTTTTTGTATTGAAACAAAGTTCCTTTGTGTAATTTTCCATGGGATTATTCAGACTCTTTATATTCAGTGTTGGAGTGTCCATGTAGGTGTTAAAATTGCTTGACTACAAAACTGAACATCTACTCAGTTCAGTTCAAAGTGAGTGAACACTGATGTTTCATGACTCACACCATCCATTTATAACATTTTCTATTAGGAAAGAATGCAAACCATTCTGTTTGCTCGTTTCCTGAAGTGAAAAGTTATCTGCATAGAAATGTGGCTTTTTAGTTTAACCATTTGTCTGTAATACTTCAATCTAGTACAATGTCTGATAATTTCTGAAGCTGATGTAAGCTCTCACAAGTAGTCTTTCAACACCATGCTGCTTTTATTCTAGCTCCTGTTTATAGGTGAGAAAACGGAAGAAGTGAGTGAAGCATTTATAGCACAGTGGGCAGTAGTACTTGTACTGTTAGAGCTCATTAATTCCTTTCACAGCCCAGTGATCATTGTCCCAGAATGCTTCAGCTTTAAGGAGAGTTTGACTTTACTTTGCCATTTAAAATGTAGGCTTATTGTTTTAATATTATTTTTTAAATTTGTTGTTGAAGACCAGTATATTTATCTTTGTTCTCGAAATTTTGCTGGCTCAGTGCATTTGTCACTTTTGGAAAGAATTTATTTATATATGCATGTTTCTGTTCTGTGATTTATTTATTTATATTTTTAGAAATATTTGTGCATGTAGCATAGTCATGGAAAAACCTGATTTTAATTGGATGACATTCAAGAGTGTAGTGGTTCTGTTCAAATTATCACTTAGTCAGGATCAGTAAGGCATCTCTGATCATGAATGTGAATAATACTACTGTATAAGTAAATTTTCTTCTAAATAGTTTGTGCCCGTTTCGTTACTGGAAGATGAAGCGTGTGGACTAGGTCATGAATTTTAAGGAACAAAAATGCAACTGAACTACTAAACAAACTTTTCATATAGACTTAATTTCTGTAATGTTTGTGGAAGAGTAGAGTGTCTGTTTCCCACCAAAGTGGAAGAGTCTGGAACATTGATCTTAGGTCTTGCTGCTTTTGTGGCCATGTGCTCGAACACTATTAGGCTCAGCAAATGTTTCCTGAATTTAATATTCTTTGGCAAAACTATTTTTCATTTCAAGCAATTGGATTATCAGTGTGAGGTTACTAAAAATGATGAGGTGTTTTCGCCTACTACTGAACTGAAAGTCTGGTAGAAGGACCCATAGTTTTCTCTGCTGCACACAATACTTGGCTGTCTGGGCCTGGACTTCTGCTAGATTTAATTTTGCTGTGCTTGAGCCTTGCTTGGTACCCCCTGCTGCTCTGCAAACCTGGAGAAAGACTTTTTCATTCATCTATTTTGTTGCAAATACTGTTTTTTTTATTTTTATTTTTATTTTTTTTAAGTGAAAATGTTTTTTAATCTTCTCAAAGAGGCACAGTTTGAGTCCATATTTTCTTGGGTAATGGATTTGGGTGCATTATTTGTTGTTCTTCAGAGTCAGAAGGGACTAAGATAATTTCAGCTGTGAATGTATTCTCCAGTATTTTTTGCTCACTTAGTTGTTTTGGATATTTGGCTGCTTGAACAGAAGGGACAGGAACATTAGGGATGTGCTTTTCCGTGTCCTGGAGAGATGTGCCTAGAGGCAGCTTTTGTATAGTTTCTGGTGATAAGTGGATATAGTACTGATAGACAACAAGGTATTTTGCTGTATGTTTGTCATGAACATATAAGAGTGTGGACAATCTTGATGGAGCAGAGCAGAATAACTCAATGGTTATATTCATAATGTAATCTGTTATATAAGCATGTCCCAAGCTTCCCAAACCCATTCAAGTCCTGCTATTGTTGACCTGCTGAATAGAATTTGAGGAAGATAATGCATCCACAATGAGCGAAAAATACTTCATTTTTAAAAATTTTGTATCCCTTTCTAATATTAATAAATCCTCTGCATAAATAAAAACTGTTTCACTAAAGCTTGTCTAAGAAGTGATATTTGCAGAAATGTCAGTTGCGATCTTTGTTTTCTTCATGTCAGTTTGATAAAGGAAATAATAGCCTGCACTAGTAATTACTCTAGGTCCTCTGAAACTTAAATACAGCAGTAGTTCTTAATAAACTACCTTGGTTAAACTAAAACTGTGTTCAGATGCTGAGAGTCAGAAGTGCTAGGGGCTGGACTGGGGAGATTTGCAAGTGAACAACCACCAGCAGTGCCACCCCAGGATGGTGACTGAGCATGAGCTATTAAGGGAGATGGCTTACACCACAAGTCCTGTGCCTTCCCTCCCATGGCCATGGCTGACTAGGAAACATACTCTTTTTGGCAAATTCTGTTGGCAGCAACAAGGAGACTTCGCATTCTTGCATTTTTCATTTTTTTGATTTTGATTGCTAGGTGGACTACTATGCAGGAATGGATGACAACTAAAATTTCCTCACAAAGTAAGAATTCTTGGAAAACCATAGTACATTTAAAAATCTTTGTTAAATTTGCATATTGATTTTGCAATTCTATACTTCTAATGTAATTCTGTATTTCTAATAAAATAAAAATTTGGGAGACCCTCCCCAGAGGATGCTTTTCTAGTGCTCGCTTTATATAGTGATGCTGCAACTAGATGGTCTTAGGTCTCACTGCAAAGTTTTTTGTTCTGCTTTGAGGTAATGGTGAACAATTCTTTTATGAGGAAGGCAGCCTTTAGAATAGAAGATACTTTTAAACATGCAAAACATCAGGTATGAGCTCACTCTTCATATACTTTATCTAGGGTTTTGGGTCACTATAAATATGTGCGTCCATACAAGATTTTTCTTGTACTAGACTTCACTGGTGTCACATCTGGTGGTGAGTTTTGTATATGCAAGAGGTTTGGGCTGAGTAGACATCATCTACTTCCAGACTCTGTCCATCATTTCCTTAATGAGTGGCTCAAGGAAAATTTTTGTCTTCTGTAAGAAGAAGAAAAAGCTTTTCATGCTCCTACATAGCAGAAGTATACTGTATGACTTTCACAACCTCTTGCTTGACTAGCATGTTACTAAAGACATTTAGGTCAAAGCAACCTTGTTAAACTTGGTATGGATTATTTCCTCCCATACAGTTGTATCAATTCCAACAGTGCAAATTTCTGTAGCTTGTTATTTACTAGAAATGCCAGCATAGCTTCATAGGGAATTGACACCAAGGAAACCAGGTTAAACTGTATGGTGTGATATAGACATATGTATAAATGTAATACAGTATATAAGTCTTTCATGTCTTTTTGAGTATTAATTGCCCCACAAGACTGTCCACGTTCTATCACAAGGGTAGAAAGAGAAAACATTTTAGAAATTAATGCTGTGTGTTTAGCCAGCACCAGGACCCTAAGAACTTTGAAAGTATGAATAAATGTATTCCAATTACTGACTAATGCAGGTAATGGGTTTATGGTACTTAGAGGGCTGGATCTGTTCCCTGACAGCCTGCAGACATTAGGGGCCCCTCATGACCAGCCTGCAATGTAGGCATTATGGAGTGATTTTTACTTTACTGCCTTTTCCATCAGATCATCCCCTTTCTTTCACACACAAGGTTAATTCACTTCTTGATCACATTATTTCCTCGCTGCTCTTTGACAATATAAAAATTCTGAGTGGACAGCTCAATCCCTCTTCCATCTCAGATTTGATTGTTATGGTATTGCCTGGCGTCCCTCAGAGGCCTCCAGCAGCCTTTGCTGCACTTTATGACACTTAAATGGCTGGGCTACAATTTCTCCATCTATTCACGAAATGCTGTTAATAACTCATTTTCAAAGAGGCCCTTCTTTATGTCTTGGCATTAAAGGATTTTTTATTAGGTGCCAGGATAGGTGACACACAGCCCCAGTAACCAAAGAGTTAATTAATCTGTTGAAATTTATTGCCTTTTATACTGCACTCAGTGTGACAGTCCCTAAGAGAAACAGATACTATATTTACAACTGAGCTGAAATATTCAGTAATATAGTCTGCATACTGACCCACTCCATCAGTGTGTGCCTTTTACTGGAGTACCCATTAATCAACTAAGATGGATTTGTGTAATCTGTCTTCTTTCCTATTCTGAGATTCCAATAAATATTGAAATAATAATTTATTGATTACTCTGCAATATAAATGTGTAGTAAAGCCACCCAAGATATTTGCATACTAATGCATTTCAAAGCTCTTGGCATTCTGTAGGTATGAGGAAGAGAGAGATTGTAACAGGGGTTAGGATGGAATTCCTCTGGAATGTAGAACACCAAATTCTGTGTTAGCAGGATGTGGTGGTTCTCTAAGGTAATTTTTGAGATTGTATATTGAGGGTAAACCTAAGTTGTATTACTGGCCTTTCATTTGGGTGACAATAAACACAGGAGTGTTTTTTTTGTTTGGCAAACGAAAATGTTTCAATTCTTTTCAAGTGAGGCATTTATCAGAAGATACTGGCTTTGTTCTTTCTGAAAATAACAGTCTGGGCTGCCCACTATATTGAAGTCCTGCTGTAAAGGATGTGTGTGCCTGTAATATGCATGACTCAGTGTGGCAGATTATTTGATGCAACTCTCCTGAGAGCTGAAATAAAGAAGGTTCTGTCAAGGGAGGAATTATGACAGCTTCTGGCATAAATTAGAGAATTTATGTGCAGTGCTGTAATTCACTGCAGCCTTTCTTTAGCAGTGGGATGCAACATGCCATGTATCTGCTGTAGCACTGAGATCCAAGGTTTTCACACACCTAACCCTGCTCTGTACTAGGGCATGAACTATAAGGCAGTTTTGTTTACTCTGTGCTGCCTTCCTGTGGTAATTTCTCTCTACCTCCTTATGATTTACTCATTTGTCTTGTTTATTACATTAGCAGTGGTTAATCCAAGCAGCTGTGCTTAACTACCAAAATGTCATTTCCAAGTGGAAGAGTTTGCACTCATTTGCAGAGCAAATCTCTTTGTTTATGACCTTGTGTGGCACATAGCACTAAATAGGATTCAAACTATGATAAACTTTAATTCTGTTTTAAAAAATTCTACTGCATCAAAAAGTTAAGGATGGACAATCTACTTGGAATATCACCTGATGAATATTGAATGACTCTTGTGAGGTAGTAACAATGTACCTCTTTATGCCTTGTCTTCTCTTCCTCATTTCTTTCTGACTATGACAGCTGAAAACAGCCTTACGTAGACGGTGAGACTGATGTTTTTGCCAGAGAAACCTGCAAGAGAAAAGCTGAGCAAGATTTTTGGGTCTCTTGGAGATGTATTCTTTTATGAACTTCAATTAGAATTTTTGCCTTTACTTCATAAAGGCTTTTCCCTTTGCCAGCAATGGAGAAATTATTAGGTAACATTTTCCTTGCTGCCGTTTAGGAAAAGCAGATCATTGTCCTTTCTTTGAGAATGCCTACAAGTAAAAAAGTCTGGTGTGGCAAATCTTTTTCACTAAGGAATTAGAAGAACCAGTCAGTACGCCTGATGACTTGCACTTCACTTTCTAGCACGGCCTAAATTTCTTCTAAAATTTCAGTGGCCTGTTTAGGAGACTCTATTGTCTCAAACACTGAGAAAGATCAATTTTCAAGAATTAACACAGAAATACATCTCTCTAGTAAAGTAGAGTTCTGCTTGGCTCTTATGCTATAAATTCAAGTGTTTTCTCTCTCATATGTATATGGATAACCACTGTGTGAGACTTTCAATGTAGCTGTTGATCTGTAGGACAAACATGTTCATTTTGCCCTGAAGATTCAAATGAAAAATTTGATTGCTGCTAATCTTTTCTAAATGCCAAATAAGTTACCACGACAGGAATATCCGGGGTTTTTTTTTGCATATGAAGAACTTTAACCTGCTTCTGGGTGCTCTGCTTTCTCAGTACTTTGGTACCAACCAGTACTATCTATTTGTCTAGTATAGAACATAGCATATTCTCACTCATGAAAACCATGATCATGAGTGGAGTTTTGGGGGATAATCTTTTTCCTTGAATAGTGCAGAAGCCCTTAGTTCAATTCAATCACAACTGGTTTATGCAGTACATTTCAAGTCTCCATAACAATTTTTCATAGTTTTGGGTAACTGGTTCTGATCAGAATAACTGAAGTATAGATAAAATTGTACTGCACAGGATTTGTTTTCTATTGTCTTGCTGATGAGGTTAACCAGATGGCGAAGTATAGTCATCTAGGCAGTACCATAGATCATCACACACACACACACAAATAGATAAAAATGGAGGATGATAAATTTTCTGTTAGTTTTATTTGTATATGAATCAAAAAAGACTGAAAACCTGCAGAAAGCCAACCTTTTGAAACTAAAGAAATCCAATGCCATTGTTTTCTATATTTCTGTATATAGCACAGCATTCTAAGGAAGTCTAAACCTGTTTGTTGCCCTTTTTTTCTTTAATGCAATTTCACCTATTGTGAATTTTATAACAAGTTTCGGGAATGCATATTCTCTTTCATAATTTGTGACATTAAGTATCTTAATAGCAAAAACAAGGGGTTAAAAATAAACTACTTAATATGGGATTTTTTTATGCCGTGGTGCTTTAAGTGATCTGAAGTCAGCTATGGAAGGAAGGTCACAGGATTAAGCTGCTTTGCACCTCGATCTGGCTGCTAACTCAAAAATGGGTTAACAATAATAATAATGTTATAAACATACAAATTTGTTTTTGCTTTTTTTTCCTAATTATTTAATCTCTGTTCTCAGAAACAGCAACTTCCGTGCCACAAATTCTAGTGATAGCGAAAATACCAGCATGGTCTTGGGGTATCTAGCAAGATTGTGCATTTTGAATATTAAGCTATCAGTTGTTCTTTAGTCAATAACATTCCCCAGGGTGGTTTGGTGATTACACGGGCTTGATATAAAAATGATTGCAGCACATAGCATTGCAAGATGCACATCACTCAGTAACTGCGCTTCTTCAGCCACAAATTAAGTTGTATTGAGATTGACTGTAACTGATTGGATATGAAAGACTTTGGGTGTCATGAGATATGTTGCTGCTTCTGCTCAGCGTAGTGGGAATTTTGTTTCATTGAAACCCTTTTTGGAATGCAAAATCAGGTCTGGTATCACATATTTGGAATTATGTTAAATACTGGGGGACTGGGCTTTGCAAGCTTTTCAGGGGCGTATGTATTTGGGTTTTATGGTGAGTCTGTGTGTGAGTTATAACACTGACTGCTGTTTCAGTGCAAATGATGAATGGAAACAAACTATAGCAAAGTATTACTTGTGGGAAAAGTTATGTGAGTTGGCTGTTAGGACTGTGCTAGGATTTGACTGGAAGAGAGGAGTCAGAAAGAGGACTACTGCAGGGGTAGAAGTGAAAATCATGCACCAATTTACTGTCTTCCATTGGAAGTATTGATTGATATACTAGTGTTTCATGGTGGTTTGTAGGAGGAGACCAATTAGTTCAATTTCACAGCTGCTTGTATTTCTGGAAACACTTCTCTAGTTTTATGCGTAACCTTTTTCATTGTTGTCCGTACTCAGATTAAAAATACTATCCTTTATAAGTTTAGAAGTTTATACATCTTCTATTATTTTCAGCTGTTGCTATTATTCAACTTGGGTGTGAAGAACCGTTTTCTAACCAACAATTTTTGCAGGAAATTTACTATTTCTATTTCCAGATGTGTCTCTATATGGGACATTTTTATTTTTATTTACTATTAGAGAAATTACAGCATAGTAAGAATTGTGGGTGAGTGAACCTGTCATTTAGGCACTGAAACATCATATATGTTTTAAAGTGAGAATACTCAGGAAAAAGCCATTCAATACCTTAAAGGTGATTTCTGCTTCATGCTGCTTCTAATGCTTTCATAATAAACCTGAAAGAAATGAAGGTTATATATATGTGTGTGTGTGTATATAAGTATATGTCTTTACTGTTATGCCTGTGATTAACACAAACATGACATTTCTTTAAATTGAAAGTCACTTGGGACCATGTACAGCTGTGGTGTAAGGAAGTGTTACACCATCCAAAGTCAGTGGCAGTTGTGCCCTCGTATGCCAGGCCTGCCTATGGCCTCTGTCTGTTTAGCCATACTATATTAATATCATTTGGATATTCCCAGAGGTTATTTTTCCTTACAAACTACATATTATGGTTGGCAACTTGTGACAGGTGAGTTCTGGTTCCCATATGTCATATGCAAGACTGCAGGAAAATATATCCATGTTCTTCACATCAAAATGCCAAAATGTCAACAGTCACCTCTCAGCATAAAGACTCTCAGAAATACAAAAGAAAAGTGTTTGGCATCATCCCTTGTAAATGCAGGCCTGTCTGAGAAGCTGTCTGTAGAGATAGATCTATCAGTCACTGTGGAGTCTTGTTTGTGAGGGAACATGACACAACGCTGTCACAGCTTGAGCACTGTAATTTCCTCCCATGGAGTGGTGCATATGGCATGAATGCCAGCTGACCACAAAACTGAATGACACTCAAGGTGACTCTGTCATTGGCTGTTGGTTTTTATTAAGCCACCTTCTAAAGGAGTAAAATTAAAACTGGCCAAGTCATAATGAATCACAGAACCATTGAAAATTCTGAGTTGGAAGGGACCCACAAGGATCATTGAGCCCAATTCTTAAATTTTTCCACAGGTCTACACCTTGCTTCTGATATATTTTTTCTGGTCTTTATTCAAGAAAAAACCTTGTAAGTTTGTGTTATGTAGAGTTATATTAAATCCCCTTTGGAAGAAAGCACCTAAGCTGTGTGGTAGCTCATCTCTTTATCTTACTCAACTCTGAGTTTCTTTTTTTGTTATGTTCTTCCATGGTTGCTACTAATTAAGAATACTTTACATAACATTAAGTTTAGAAAGCCAAACTGAAAGGCAATATGATAGTATGTGTAATATTTAATTTAAATATGATTTGAAAGAAATTAATCTAGTGGAATCAAGTTGCAGTCTATGTTCATACCATCAAGAATTAAAAATTGAATTATACCAAACTCTAACGTCCATAAACTTTACAGAAAGAAGAACTTCTGTCATTTAAAAGTCAGACCAAAAACTCCTAATGTTATCTGTAGGTCTACTTTTTAGGAGGGTTTTTTTAAATGTTTTTTTGTTTTGTTTTGTTTTGTTTTGTTTGTTTGCTTTTTCTTTTTAAATACATAATTTAATTTTTTTCTTGAAAATGATGAGAAACTGACACATGGAACATCCGTTTTGAGCCTTCTACTTTTGAGATCTGCTTCAAGCAATGCTAAAATTGTCACATACTGAAAACTGGCGATTACTTTGTTGAAAAAAAATTTAAAAAGATATAAATATTGCTTGAGGGTGGCATGTGAAAATTTCACATTTCACATGTGTGCAGATGTGTGAATCTTTTGAATTTGTTGCTCTTATTTCAGTTATATTCATAAAATTCCATGTTTATTTAGGCAAATTTCAATATCAAATTTAATACGTCTGGTTGACTATTTTTTCTCCACCAAGAAAATCCTAGAAGCTAGGTACAGAAGGGTATAAAACACCTTATGCTTTATATAATGTTCCTTAGAGATTTAGAAACCTGGGAAATTTGGGCTATCTAGCACTTTCTTGCCTTTATATTTTTGTCAAGTAAATGCTTTATTTAAAGCTTGTCATCACCGAAGCTGGAAAAAATTTTCTTTAATTCCTCTTTGTTCAGCTGGGCTTCATGTGTGGGGAAAGATTGTATGTCATCTACTAATGTTAGCATTGCTAATGTGAGTGTTGCTGGGGGAGTTAAGATTCAGTAAGCAAATCATCTGAGACAAAAGAAATTTACAAAGGCATGTTTTAATATTCAAAACATTCTGTTTCTCTGTGCACTAAAAAAATTTTGTCATTCTCTTATACAACAATAACAAGCGATGAAGTCAAGCTTGCACAAAAAGTAAACTAGCTTTTTATATATGGAGTTTTTCTAAAGAGTTGTATTTTGAAGAGCTTGCCATTATAAGAAAATTTTAGGGCTGTATCAAGGCATATGTTTAAGGAAAACCTTTTAATATCAGGTCATTCTACCATTAAAATGCGTTGTAATTCCATGCAAAAGAAACATAAAAGTAAGGATCATTTAAGTCCCATAAATTTCACCAGTAAAATATTTTTTTCTTTCCAATGTTTCTGAATATTTCACAGATTTTTCAATGAAAATTAATTTTATTTTTTAAAAAAAGTGATTGACTTGAATTTTCAGGATAATGTTTTTAGAGGAAACCAAGTGGTTTTTATTTTTTCCTCCTGACTATTTTCCTCCAAGGGAAAAAAAAAAAGTGGTGTATAAGTTATTGTTTATATTGAGGAACACAGTACTTTAATATTCCTGAACTAGTTTTAACAGAACTAACTTTCATATAATTTGCTGATATAAACATTAATAAATTAGCATTCACAGAACCCCTGTGAGTGCTGTGTCAGAACTAGTTAAAAAAACTGAAACTGGACACTTTTGTGTTAGAAAATTAATCTCTTTTAAAATAAATCTGCTTCATGAAATTGCTTCTTTTCATGAAAACATATTTTGAAAAACAAATGCTTGGATAGTGGCAGTATCCTGTTGTGGTAGGAAACATTTTGAATCCTTTTACTTTGTCTTTTTAGAACTTTTTTATTTATTGTGTAGAGAGATACAGCCTACACTAGATGGGAGAAGTTCAAGACAAGGAGGTTTGTTCTTACACAAATGAATTTGGACATGTCCCTGTCTGTGATATTGTAAGAGATGGTGAAAGGAGGTTGTAGTCAGGTGAGGACTGGTCTCTTCAACCTGGCAACTTGCAACTGAACAAGAGGACATAGCCTCAAACTGCAGCAGGGGAGGTTTAGTTTGGGCATTAGGAAGAATTTCTTCACAGAAAGAGTGATTGTTTATTGCAGTGGGCTGCATGGGGAGGTGGTAGAGTCCCTTTAGGTGTTTAAGGAAAGACTGGACATGGCACTCAGTGCCATGGTCTAGTTGGCACGGTGGTGTTTGATCATAGGTTGGACTTAATGATCTCAGAGGTATTTTCCAACCTAATTTTCCAACCTCATCAGCAATGTTTTTATTTGCCAGTAAATTGGAAGAAGGCCCTTTCTCTTGACCTTGAGTGTGTAACCATCCTCTTAGGCATTAACTTCCTCCAAGGTTCAGCATTGTTAAGACAGTGTAACAACTTAGACTTCAGAGAAAATCTGAGTTGTAAGGGAGCACCTAAACTAGAAGTGCACAAGACAGGGAAAGCAAAATGGCAGATGGAGGTAAGATAGATGAACTGGGTTTAGATAAAAGTTGTCAGGGATTCAAGAGGAAAACTAGTAACATGGAAAAAATGGAAAAAAACTTACTTGGCAGATGGGAGATCAACAATATCAAAGAGTCACAGGGACCAACCATTCCCCACCAGGCTGATGCCTGCCTCGCTGGAAAACACTCATTTTTACTGAGGTGTATCACTAAGAACAGTGACAATGCTTAGTGTACTAACTCATTTATCCTTGTTGTCTTTTCGTGTGTGTTAGCCAGTAAACTCCTGAGTTGCATGTAAAATATGCCAGAGCAAAGTGATGCAGAGAAGGGAGAAATACAAAGGCAAATTAGTAGTTTCTGTCCTTAAAGCTACACTCATTCTTACCCCTTCCTTTCCTGCCTTCTCCCAGAATAGGCTGTCCTTATCCATCTTGTGCATTGAGAACAAACCCTGTGCTGTGTTGCACCACAGATGAAGTCTGGGAATGGTCTTGGAGATAGCTTCTTGGCATGGCATGAAGCCATAGTGGACACTGTGTAGCAGCTACATATTAATAGATGATTATAGGTTAGTGTTCAATCCCATGCCTTGTCTGTGCTCTATTTGCTGCTGTAGATGCAGCTCTTCATTCTATATGTGGCTTGGGTTGGATTTTTTAATCACAGGTTTTTATGGGACTGTTTCAGTGGCAACTTAACTTTTTTATGTTGTGTGCACACAAGATTGCACCTTGTTCAAAATCTTCCTTTTTTCTGTCCATGTTCTTCCCGGTTCTCTGTGTGATACTGGAGAGCCAAAATTGTATGTTTGGAATGCTTTTACCTCTATTGGTTTTGTTGCTGTTTTAACACTAAGCTTTCATTAACTTTCTATGGTTTTCCCTGAACAAAAAAAGGTAGGATACAAACCAGAGGTAATAGTCTCGGTGACTGAATAATAAAAGAAGCAAGGCAAGTTGAGGAAAAACAAGAGTTATTAAGAGGATTCAGGATTATGTGGCCACATCATAATGGTGGAGGGAGAAAGGATCATTTTATGAGGAAATTTAATGCTGTGAGTTCCTACCAAAATCTAACAGAGCAGAAGTCTTAAAGTACAAGAGAAGAGAATAAATATTTTTTCATGTCCTCCCCTGTTTGTCATCATTAACCAGGTAACTCATTTGGCTTGAGTGACCTGTGCTGCACGGTGAAACCTCTCTGTTGTTTGTTTTTTTTAGCAGATAGGGCTGATAGGATTTGCAGTGAATGAGAAGCTGCAGGTCTCCTAGGAGAGGCAATATAATGTCCCAGAAAAGCATCAGTTTGGAAAGCACTTTTTTGCTTCAGTTGTAGTATCAGTTTAGACCACTTTTGTTTCAGCTCCAAAACTTAATGTTGACTTTTGTCAGGAATGTATTACAGTAATTGGGACTGTGAAAAAAAAATTGGATTTCATGGAATTTCTCCAGGGTGCAATTCAAAAAGAGGGATGAACATGGGAGAAATGGTGCCTGGAAACAAGTGGATGGTGATCAAAGTAGGCAAATGGCTGAACTTAGTCTTCTTTTAACAGACTAACATGGAGCAGCAGATACACTGTTCTGTGACAGTCCTTACCCCTGTGTGCATTTCAGTAGAAGAATCTCTCTGTTTGCATCATCCCCAAGTTCGTCATTATTTATTAGAGCTTTAGAATTAGAATAAAACTTTCGGCCCTTTGGAAATCCTGTCCTTTCCATTTACCTTCCTTTTCATGGGAATTAACTAGGAAGTTTTGCTGCTGCTTTTCAGCCATTTCTTTGTTGTTTGTCTACTCTTTAGCTGGACTTTTGTAGACTAGTTTCACCTTGTGGATGAGGTAAGAAATGGCTTCTGAACATATGAGATTGGACAATTATGCATTAAACTCTGAAATAATGTTATCAATGACAACAATTTTTTCTGATTGCCCAAGGACCTGCTCTTTCAGCTCAGTGCCTGACTTCTTGGTACAAATTCTTTTTTTTTTTTAATTTACCTTGTGAAAAAACCATAATAAATGCTCTTGAATGAGCACTGGCACTGTTAGTGGTGTAGTTTGATTTTAGGGTACAACATGTAGGAAGGAGATATTCTAGTTTGGGGTCTTTCTTTAAAAGAAAAATATACCTTTTAAGCTTGCATTGCCATAAATGCCAACAAGTATTTGGATTGCAGCAAAATTGCAACTGTTGGAAATTAAAAGGTTAGCCAGGGCCAAATGAGGAATGATTTTTTTTTTTTTAAATTTATTATTAAATTAGCTTTCAGTTTAGCTTTAAGTGTTTTGCTGGGGTTTTTTTTTTTACCGTTTCTTTCTTTTCAAGAATGCATCTTCATTATGGGATTAGTGAGTTGGATGCACATTTCTGAGACCTGTACTAATATTGGCTTATCAGTAAGGTAATCTACACATGAAGTTCCAGAGAGCAGAGATAATATAACCTTCCCTAAAGTACTTTCTGAAAATTTGTCTTATCTCAGGACTAATTTCTGAAAATATATTATAAAAATATTTATATGAATTTGTTGTAAACTAAAATTAGACTGATATTTAAATTTTAAATTCTTCAAATTATGTGATTTCAATTAAAAAGTAAAATCAGAGTTTATTTTCCTCCAGCTTTGGCCAGAAGAGGGAACCATCTCACTGTATCAGCCGCTTCTGTGGCAGCACTTAAAAACTTTTTTTGCTTTTGTTTTTATTCCTGCATTGCAACTAAATGCAAATCTAAGACTGCTGAACCATCTCAGCACTCCTTCAGAATCATAAAGATATTTCTTTACCTTAGGATTTATTAACACTGTGGAATCACAGCGAGCATATTGTGTTCTGCATTTACAACCAGGAGGAGAAAAAAGAGGAAAAAAGTTGCTTAATGCAGATTTGTTAGCTTGATTGCTTTGCATGTTAGGAGCTTACATCTACATTGTTTATGCACCATTAAAATAATATCATTTTCTATAGTGTCTTTGAGAAGTACAGCGAATTGAGAAGAAAAAAAAGGGGAATATGAGAATTTGAGTAATCTGGAGGGTGTATTAGTGCAGTTTTTGTTACACAACTAGTCCACACATCCAGAGGATTTCTAGATTGCTGAGAATGTAAAGTACTCAGGAATGACTGATGGAGTTCGGGGCTTTAAGCCTGGGAATGTTGCTGCCAGAAACAAGTGATTCCTCCTCACTGCATAGAAACCTCCCTATAGGTAGTTGCACACACTGGGTTTCATTGATTGGAAAGGGGCAAGAATTGTGTTTTCCCTCAGCACACAAACATTATTTTAGAAATATATTGGAATCTCATTTACTTTGCTTGGGTTTTGGCACTGGGGGCTTCTGTCCTGTTCCTGCAATTGTTGTGAGATTTCCAGGCAGAACAACACCAGGGATAATTCTCAGGCATCCTCAGACTGAGACTGTTACAACTCCTTTTCTGCAAGTAGATGAGTGGAGGGAAAATGAATTCACAGGTCAGTTTTTCCTCAGTTGGGGGAGGATGTAACTTGCAGGTAGGCAGAGGCACAAAATATTGTTTCCTTACTATTTTTCCCAATAGCCCAAGACTCTGTGCAAAGCGGTTTTGGCAGCTGGGAAACAAAACATACCATGGTAGAGTATTTTGCAAGCTTTCTAGCCTTAATCTACAACATAAGTAATGCTAGTGCCTAAATACCAAGGTAACTCTGTTAAAAAAAAATGTTAGTCAGCTTTGAACTGGTCTTTACTTGTTGAGTTTCATTGTGTTGCTGAGATTATTCACTTGTCAGGATACCACTTGGGTCTGAGATGAGTTGCTGAAGCCCTTGTACACTGTGCCCTCAGGACAGCAAGGTTTTGCATATTGGGTGACACTGGAATGCATTAGTGTTTTATGTCAAGGTGTCTTTTGCTTTTAGATTCGCTTTTGGGCTTCTATTTACTAGTTTGGCTCAACTAATTTAAAATTGCTGGTAGTGATAAGAGGTGATCAACACTCAAATACATAATTTGACTAATCTTCTGTTTCGTAGGGTCAATGGCTCTGAACTGAAAGCAAATAGAGTGGATTGTTGGCTGCTGAAATTTTACCATTGTATTCATGGCATCTAAAGATCTCAAATTCTGTGAATATGTAGCCTTTGGACTGACGTTTTGTCATTCAACTTCAGATATCGTTCATATATGCCAAAATTATCAAACTTATTTTTAAAATTTAATTTTCTATTTGTAGTGACTAGATCTCCAATATAGATTTAGTAAAGTCAACTAGAGCTGTAATGCCTTGCATTAAGGGGAATAAAATGACTCTGAGGTTCTTAACCATGAGTATAGAAGTATTGTTTTAAGCACCTAGTTGTAAAAAATGTGAAACATAGTGATAGACATAACATTAAAAATTACATAGAAACACTCTTAGGAGGACCATCCACTTTAAGAAAATGGAGTAAAGAAAAGGTTATGACCAACTGAAAATGCTGTACTGAGCATAAGTGGAAGAAAATTTAATTGTCCAAGATGTACGTTTCCTAGGGCACACGATTAATTGTAGTGGAAATGTTCAATTGCTTGTAATTTTGCAGAAAATTCCCTCCTGGGCTCTGAAACTTTACATGCTTAGTCATAGCCTAACGGAGCATTTTCTTAGAAAGTTCAGCTAATTGTTTTTAGTTATACATATGGGAACTAAAACAATTTAGGAGGACTTAGCTAAAAATGGTTCAAGCTGACAATAAAAAATTTAGATTTAGATGAGACTAGTAGAAACCAAAATTAATTTTATTTTGTTTGGGTTTTTTTTTTGTTTTTATTGATTTTGGTTTATAGAAATGGATGTCTTTTGATTTAATTTTGGGGAGAAAGAAACATAATAGATTTGTGTAAATAAACACATAATATGTACTGTAACGGTTTGTAGCTCCAGTGACTTCTCACATCATTAACATGGCATATATTCAACTGCACACTGGAATATGGACTCACTGTCTCATAGAATAACTTAAAATATTTAAAATATCCTTATTTAAGCAGTATAAGCATGTAGCATTCACAAGATGTTCCTTACTTTAAGAAAATCTTGGAAAGCTTGAAAAAGGTTACTAGCTAGACCAGCATACCTTGTGTGCAATAGGGAGATTGCTGGACTGTTCAAATGATGGTATTTGTTTATGAGAATGCCCTGATGGTGACCTTGCATTGAAGTATGGTCTCTGTCTGTCTCTTCTCTGACCTATGTTCCATTTTCAGTTTGTATTACACTGGAATTAAAGTTGTGGTTATTTCAGTCTTATTATGTAGTTATTTTCTTTAGCTGGAAATCTGCATATTTAACGAACATTCCTTTCTAGAATTTCTACTACCCAATCTTCCACAAAGTATTAAGATTATGTGAGTGGTTTTTAGAAAATTGATCAAGCTGAGACGTATGTTAGCATGTTATATTTGGATTTTGCAGGGTATTTTCAGCATCTATATTGAAATGTTTCTCATCTTTTAATGTTGTATTTAATTAATATTTTTACTCTTCTATGACATTTATAGTACTTTACAATGTTTTGTGTTGCAAATTGAAGTAGAGTTTTGAATAAATTGAGTACTGTTAATGGTGAACGAATCTTTTCTAAGCAGGATGTTATGAAACTAGAGAGCATGATAGTATGCAGAAGTCCCTCTATTTGTGGTGTATTATATCAGAGTTTATTATTTGGTGTTAGATAATTCTTCCTCAGAGAGTATGCCCATATGGAATAATTTTTATTATCTACTTTGGAAGTTTTCACAGTAATTTTGCTACAACTTAGTTAAAAATGACCTTGGATGAAACTAGTTTTCTTTTTTTGGTCCTCCTGTGGTTACCTAAGGCAAGTTTTATTGTGTATCCTGCATCAATTCTTGGTGGCAAATCTCTAGTTAATGGAAGAGAGAATTTTTCTCTAAATGCCTGTAATTGTAATTGTTAAATACACATACAATAATATATAGTTCGTTTTGTATTTCTCCTTCATGGCTGTAGAACTCTAGTTGCAATACTTTTATTGGGCATTTTTGCAAGTTTAGGTAATGGAGGATTTAGAGTCAGAGCTGTCAGTATTTATTGATGGAGTTAAAAGCGGCTGGATTTGCACAGAGTTTAGGGGTGCAGAGAGTAGCTGTGTTTCCCCTGGGGGTTATTTTACCCCTCTTTTTCAAGTTGTTTTTTCCCAAGTGGGGAGCTGCAGATTAAATTTTGAGCTGATGAGGTGTCGTGATGCATGAAGCTGCTGTAACCATCCCCTCCCTTCACCAATCTTGTTTGTACCTCTGCAGCACATGTAGCCATAAATACTCAGTACCACACTGGCTTGAAATAATATTTGCTTAGGTTCTGAAAATGCAGTAAATATTCTTCACCTGTGGCTAGCATTTGTGGAAGTAAAATATTATATAGTTTGGATTAATTTTTCTGTAAGCTTTGCAAAAGTGATTTGGCTGGTTAAAAAGAAGACTCAACACCTAGATGTATATAAAGCTGTCTACACTCTACTTCATCTGGTTTTAAATGGCTATTAAAAGTGTCATTAGCACAAAACAAACTTGTTCCCTTGTAGAATGCTTGTTATATGCTAACCACTGCTGAGAATGGAATAAATAGAGAAAAAAAAAAAAAAGAGCTGGTGAACCAGAATATTTATGGTTGTGTGAGTTTTTCTTTTCTGTTTAAAATAAGAAAGAGTGACCAATAATGCAATTGGAAACTAACATGCATTAAGTACTTCTGCAATATGTGGATGTATGATTTATATGCTCAAGCATAGTATTTGCTTCCCTTTCTGTGCTGTTAATTAATGTTAGTGTGGCTAACAATTTTTGTTATTATTACGTGCCAGTAGGTCAGCAAAACATGTTCAGAAAGGCCCACTATTTTGTGTGCTCTGCTTTGTGTGTGCCTACTTTGAAAGGTCTTCAGTATTATTTTTCACAGGAAGTGAATGATCTCAGCTGCTGTTGAGCTCAGAGCAGTGGGTACTGATTACCTTTCAAAGTTATGCTTTGGGAGTCCCAAAATGAGAATCCAGATACTGAATTACTCAAATTTAGCAAATGGTTTTAAATGCATAGACCGTGATATCTGTCTTCCAGTTCCTTCATTTACAAGGAGGCAGAGCAGCAATTCCCCTGTCTCATTAGGGTGTTAAAAGGTTTAGTTGAAAGTCTCTAGGATACTTTGAAAATGTAGAACATCATCAAAGAACTATTTAATATAAGCCAGAATCAATTGTAAGCTGCTTGCTGGCGACAGAGAAATGAGGGTCTTCTTCCTCTTTTGTATAATGGGTAGCAGTTTTGCAAGCTCTAGGGAGAATGGGAGTGTGTAATAATGTACCTCAGTCCAGATGTCCAGTATAGCCACTGAATGAGGGGGAAATCTCTGCAATGAGTTCTGGATTGCTTCCTCTCTTCCTTGAAGACACTGTTACTCCCAAACATTCTGTATAACAAACTCATCATATAGCTTCTACATTCTTTATTAATTTACATTAAGATTGAGTGAAAGAAAGTACTGACCACAGTCTAAACTGCCTTAACACCTTTGGGTGGAATTAATCTTGTCTTTAGAATACAGAGTAGGATGCTGAACCTGATCCTGCTCTTAGTTTCTGCTCTTAGTCAAGGTAAAGAAATGGGCGTCTCCAGGATATAATTCATTTTGACCATCTTGGGTAAGCGATAGGTTAAAACTAGAACTACCACTGCTGGGGTCATGAGCAGGCATCTACCTTCTGAATGTTTGTAGTTAGAAAAGATGCATCCTGTTGTTGCTTTCTGGAAATCCCCTGAGGCTGACCACTGGGGAGCTGCCTGTTTACACCTCACCTGGGCTCAGGTACAACTTGGATCTGAAGGAGGAGAACTGCAGGTATCCAGGGAACTTCAAAGCCAAACCAAGATAGTTTACTGGGTTTAGCTAATGAAATGGTTGAGTGGGAAGTTATTTCAGCTTAAGTTTTTTTACTGGAACACCTTTGTTGTGTCTGGTTTTTGTGCCAGCTACCTACAGCTTGTACTGGCTTTAGACCACCTTGTTTTTCCTTCATGTCCTGTAGTTGTATATCAAAACCTAGAGTCACTTAAAACTTTCAGCAAATTTCAGTGTGGGCTCTGAGCTCTGTCTTGGCTTGAGACTATCAAAGAGGAACACTATTCAGTCTATGGCAATCTTGGTAAGAGATACACTAAGATAAATGCATTAGTTTTTTGTCTACTAAATAGAATTGCCTATTAAGTGTATTTGAACTCCATTTAATCTTTTTTTCTTTGGTTGACTTAAGAAAACCCACTCATCTGAACAACGGAAAAATCAGCAGAAGAAAGTAAAAATGAAAAAGAAGAACTGTTCATTGTTGGATTCTGATGTGAGATTCTTTCCAAGGATAGGCTCCTATTCAGAATTTCTGTGAAAATACCCTTATATCGTGAAAGTTGCCTGAAAGGGCCTTTTATTTAATAGCCTTTTGTTTAGTACTGAATTAAAAAAACAAACAGTCAGAGAAACTATGAGCTCTTCTGAGAAAAATACATGTGAACATGGTTGCTGCTCTGGCATGTATTTGAGAGGAAGTCTGTCATTGAACTAATGGTGCAAGTTCTTAAAAATGTGATGTTAAGGTTTTGTTTTTCACCTTGTCTTTTATAAGTAGTCCAGCTAATATCAGTCAATATTGAGAGTCACTATGCAATATTGCATCCTGCTTGTCTCCTTAAGGTCTAGATCCTGCTACCTTCATGTGCCTTGCCAGGAATATGCAGCTGATGGAAGCTACTGCTCATGACAAGGTCATAGTGGTATTTTCTACCTCAGCAGAAATCTGTCCCTATAAGAGGCACCACGTCCCACACAAAGTCCCTTTTATTTCAGTGCAACATCTTTGAATATGTTGTTATTTAGTGTCACAGAGAAAGAGAGAATCTGGCACGCTTAAAGGCTAAAATAAAAGTAATTTTGATAAATCAGATGAGAGTTGATGACAGTGAGCTGTGAATGCAAAGATAACAGTTAAATGTTTAAATTAAATCAAAAGAGAGAAGTAAAAAGTTTGAAATCATAAAGAATTTTTTTTTCACTCCTCTGATACCTTATGTTGAATAGCCAGACCATTTTATTATTGAAAATACTGTTGCAGTAATCTTTTATTGCTTGCAGTATAGGCCTACAGCATTAAGTTAGTATAAAATTACATATAGTTTAATATATCTGTACAACACCTTTAAACAAGCTTCTCTAGGCAGGAAGGTTATCCGTCTTATAAATCTATTATTTCATTGTACATCTTGATAGCCTAGCATTGCTTCTAGCCATGTTTAAGCATTAAATAGTGCATTATTATTTCACATAAATCAACCAGAGATGTGTGAATTCATAAATTTTGCATTTGCACAGACAGTATTTTAAACGTTTTATGGCTTCGTGGGAACTTGGTTGAAAAGCCTGTACACAAATCAGTGCCCAAGAAATTTAAGTAAAATTTAATATTGCAATTACTGCTTTTCAAATTCGTTGCTTGCATATTTTAGAAATGTTTTAACAGGGTCTAAAAATAAAAAACCAAAACCTGGAGATAAGGCGTTCAGTCAGATTTTGCTGGATAGCTCCTTTGCTGCAGTGGAGTGGATGATTGTTTTTCTGATGTTTGCTCGGTTATCATTTGTGTTTTGTTTTCTGCTTTATTTGTACTTTGTTTAATGCTCTAACTTTTTACTGCTTCTTGTCTTTCATCTCAATTCTTCTAGGCCCTTAAACTGTAAAGAATCTTGCACAAGCCTGATATTTTAAGGAAACTTCACTGATGGTTTGGGTTATTTTGAATAAAACCTTGAAAATACCTTCTAAAGACATTTTATTTTTAGAGACTATGTACATATTCTGCTGCTAAAAAGTATAATGTCAAGAAAGGAAAACCAGGAAAAACTGTGTATCAGGCATTGCACCATTGTAGCACACGATTAGGTAGCTTTATGTTTCACAGAGTATAAGCAAGCATATTGGGGAAAGATGTCCACAAAAAAGTTGAGTTATTGTTGCTTCTGGAGTCTACTATGTTTCTTATGTCAAGTGTTCAAAATTTGACTATTGCTTTATTTATCCATAGTTAAACTTTGTGAATTCTCTTCTGCTGTACAATTGCAAAGTAATTCAGTACCCCTTTCCTTTACAGATGGGAATCTGAGCCAGGGAAGTTAGAAGCTGTGTGTTACCATGCCCATTTTGCTGCAGGAATTACCTTTAGTTCTTTTGGACAACTCAAAGAGCACCAGGAACTACTTTGTAGGGAATGAAGCCCAGCTGTGTTGAATATCCAAATGAGTGGAGATGGGAGGAACTTGGGAAATTATTTACAACTCTTTTGCACTTTGAGGGGAAATATGGGTCTCTGCTTCTTCCGCTGTTCAGCCTCTTCCTCCTTGTATGCTCATGAAGAGACCTCAATTCCAGGTAGCACACCAGTGAGCTGAATCAGGCTCTGGGTATTTTACTTGGAGCTTGTACACATAATTTTTTGCAGGAACACCAATGGAATCTGCATCCAGAAGGACTGAATTGTGTTGATTCTTCCTTTTTCTTCCTTAACACTATCCCATGTCAAGTGAATGTGAATTTTGCCATAAAATCTAATGGTGATCGAATAAGATCCAATTATTATCTTTTGTGTCTATGCAGAAATTATCTGTAATTATTTAACTAAAAAAACTAGAACAGTTTTGAGTTTTTGTTGCTTTGTTTCATTTTTTTTTCTTTTGCACTTTGCTCTTCTTGTGTTCTTTGCAAATTGTTGTAATTAGGGTTGAAATGCCTATGTATATTTAAATCATACTCTCATGCACTTAGTTTAAACATTCTCAGATTCAATCATTTTAGCTGTGGTTAAAAATCTGGGTAGGTTTTCTCCTACCAATTTGGAATGTTTTTATTTTACCTTCCTACAAATAAATGGCTGGAGGGTATTTAATCAAATGTTAAAATATTTCAACACAGAGTGATGACTTAGGATGGAAATTTTTACACCAAAAAATAGATGATTAGTGAGCATGTTTTTTGGTTTACATTAGGGCAGACATAAATGAACAGCTGCAGAATATTGGCTTGTCTTGGAGCTACATATACAACACAGAATCAACTTTTTACGGGATGGAGATCATGGGGTAAATTTGATACAGATTCTGCTCTTCGGCAACTCTTCCATGTTTTACTGATTGAATGGGCAATAACAGTGACAAAGAGAAGACCTTGCTCCAAGATTTTATCTGGTCTGCATAACCTGGGAAGCAGTAGTTTTCATTTGTGATATTGACAAAAAAAGTCTGGTGTGATTCCTGTGAATTCATTCTCTTGAGCACGTTGCTCCTTTCTTTTCACTTTTTCCCAGGAGGTGTGTGGTTGCTGATGAGGAGAGAAGGAAAAAAATCATCATGCATGTATTTGAATAGGATTGACTTTACTCATAAGAAAAAGAATGTAATATCTGTGTGGGTGGCACACTGTGAGAACTTACATGAATGTGAAACAGTGGATCCAACCAGGAAGTTATATAAGGAAATTCACACTGGTTGGGAAGAGGGCTTGTGAAAAGTGTTCTGAAATTGAGGGGCAAAAATTGTAATGCTTCCTGAAACCATAAGTTTTGAAAGTTTTGTTTGCTGCCATTAAAGTTTCATTATTTCAGTAACTTTTTTTTTTTGTGTGTTTTATTGAATGTACTGAAGAGGATCTGTGCCTATCTGACATACATACTATTAAATTCAGTTCTCCATTGCTTGGAACTCTAAGGAGCCAAGATATACTGAATAGAAGAAGAACACAGTTAATAATTTTGTCATGCACAAGCTTAAATATATTGACACTGTTTCACCAGCAGTTCTGAGAAAGGGCACTACACCAGCTTATAGAAAAAGCTTGGATTTTGAAGCCATATAGTTTGCTTTCATCTGAGTGAATGTTTCCCTCCTAGACATGTGTTAACTGGAGTGAAACAGTACTGCTGTCTAGAGAACTGGATTTTCCAGTGAGTTTGGTATTAATGCAAAATATTCTATATGAAAGGAAAAGGAAAAAATTTTGAAAATGAAAATTTTCAATTTTTAGTGAGTTTAAATTTCTGCTAAGAATAAGACTTTTTTTTTCCCTGGAAGATGTGGATTAAAATTGCTTGTTAATGTTTCTGCAACAAGGAATATTTTTTTTCTCATTTTGAACAAACATTATTTTAAAACAAGGGAAAAGAAGTGCCTAACTGACAAGTTTCATAGAGAGGTGAGTTCTGGAGTTTTTATTGAGGCGGAAATATGTGAGTAGTTGAACATATGAGTAGTGATTCTAGAAAAACTTGTTACTCCTTGCCACAGAAAGATTCTCTCTCCTTCTGTAATACAAAGAAGATGAATACATTTGTGGTACAGTGCTGGACTGCAGAGCCATCTGTATCATGGAGTGCATGTGAAAACCTGGCACTGAGTTTTCTACTCTGGCAGCAGCTAGAATTATATTAATGTCAATAGAGTCGGCTTGGTACAAAAATGGGGCAGTGTTGTAGAGAATAAGGCTGTCTCACCTAGGTTGCCATCTTACATCGATATTGTGCTGCAGTGAAAAATTGCTCCAAGTGCAGAGTCCCAACAAATCAGGTCTCTGTTGTTTTTGAAGGCAAGGAATTTTTTGTGTTACTGTTCATTACTGGGCAAGAAAAACAAAGATGTGTAAGACTAAGATTAATGATATCAGCAGATCATTGTCTAAAGATTAATCTTTTTAAAATGATGAGAAAGGGATAGACACAGTGAGCTTCTAGCTGCCTACAGCTACAAAGAGTAATAATAAACATTACTATGGCAGGGCTGGCTCTGGAATACTAACAGAGGCATATCAAGTTATCATCAGTAAACACCAATGGTGGGTTCTTGTTGTTTTTTGGCTACTGATGACTGTTGAAAATGGTGTGGCTTTTCCCCCCTCCTTCCTAAAGCAACAATTGTGTACTTTCTTTTGATGTCTAACTATTTAATATTCATTTTTTTGGATCAATTCTCTCTTTCATGGTATTGTCAGTGTACTACTTTCTCTTACAAAGACTTCTACCTTATTGCCTGAGTCTAAAATTATCAGGGATTTAAAAAAATGTTCATTATAGCAATTACATTTACTCTGTAAACCCAGGAGGCATTGACTTTCTGTTAGCTCCCCTATAACTAATCCTTAGTGCATGTATATTTTTGTGCATGCCTGCTGTTTTTATATTTAGCAGAATATCTATTTATACCACATAGGAGGTCTATGTAGCAATTGCATAAATCTGTTTATTTTTCAAGGGCTACATATCAGCAACTGATGGTATAGGAATGGTCTGTGTAAGCTAAAATATACTAATATTATTTCTTTCAATCTCTTCACTATTTATGCATCTCTTTCCAATATCACAAACTTTGTGGTTTGAAAAGGAATTGCAGACTTTTGTTCAGAACAGTCCGAGCTGAGAAGTCTGCAGATTTTGAAGTTTGTTTATGCCAAGCAGTTCTTTTTTCTCATAAGCTTAAAAAGGCAGGCAGTGATAGAAGCAGCCCATTTTCATATCCAACAACGGCAATAACAGTGGTGATTTAAATGCCCACAAGAGTCAGATTCTGCCAGTCTCACTGTCAGACAGAGCAGGATATTGCATCAGGAGTAGCTCCACCGACTTCAGCCAAGCTCTTGGGGTAGTGAAATGTTAGTATGACTTGGTGATGGTTGCAATTGGCATCTTTATAATACTGTGACTTGACCAAAGAGGTTGTTTTGATTATTTGCTTCCATGAAAGAAGGCTTCTGTTCTTGCCTTGAGACACAATTTTGATTCAGTTTAAAATGAGATGTTTATGTATTATGAAGTTTGAGTTTTACCTACATCATGTCCCGAGAGCTGAAAAGTGCTCACTACCCCTCAGATTTAGGTATAATGTTAGACTACATGAAGTTGTGTCATGATGATCAACTTCAAGCCAAGTATGGAAATAAGTGAATGGGTATAGTCAGGGAGAAGTAATTAGTGTGGTATCTGTGAATATATAATCATAGAATCGTCTTGGAAGAGACTTCTAAGGTCACTGAGTCCACCTCCACCCATCACCCCAGGACTGCCATGTGCACTGTTAAACCATTTTCTCAAGTGCCACATTCAAACATGTTTTGAATGCTTCTAGGGATGGTGATTCCACCACTTCATTCAGCAGGTGTTGCAATGCCTGAAAACCCTTTCAGTGAAAAAAAAAATTCTTAATATTCAATCTAAACCTCCCCTGGCACAACTTAAGGCTATTTACTCTCATCCTGCCTCTTGTTACCTGGGAGACTGACTTCCATCTCACTGCAACCTCCTCTCAGGTAGTTGTAGAGAGTGATAAGGTCTCCTGAGGACCCTTTCCTCCAGGCTAAACAACCTCAGCTCCCTCGGCTCCTCATCATCAGACTTGTGTTCTCATCCTTTCACCAGCTCCACTGCACTTTTTTGGACACACTCTAGCACCTCAATATCTTTCCTGTAGTGAGGGGACCCTGTATAATTGTCATTTATCAGAGCTTGCAGTGTTTCCCAAACATGGGAGTACTGCTGATAAGGATGACAGTGTAGGAAAATTTAAATATTTGGTTTTACAACACCTTCCCTCTGGACTATTTTCTTTCTTCAGGGCTGGATGAGGGCTGTTGCTCCTTTTGAAATAACCTGAAGGCTAATTGCTCTATCTTTGAACAAGGAAAGCTTAAATTTGAATTGTTGCAGTGTGGTGAATGCTTAGCAATGCACGGCGAAGTCAAAGGAGTACCTATATGAAAGTTTATTTCATTTTAAAAGTCTATAAACTTATTTATGATGGAGTTTATGCAACACATTTCTCTTGTGGCTAAAATTTGATTCAGCATTTCATTGTTTGTATGTGACTGTGAATTCAGTATAGGAAATTGTTTCAATAAGGAACAAATAAATTTTACTTTGGAGTCTTATCTAACTTTATTTCAGGTAGTCTTAAAACTGAAATCCATGATGCATTTTTTTTTCATTGATGCAGATTTAGGCAAATTAGGTATGCAGCTTATGTCCTGTGATCTAGATTTGTTTTAAAATCATCATGGTGGAGATACTAGCTGGAATAGAAGTAATATTAGGAAGGTGTATCCAGATCATTACAAAGGTACTGTAGGGGTCTCTTTGATTAGTGGGTCTTTAAAAATTCCAACTTATGCTCTTTAAGTGATTTCAGTACTTGCATGAAAAAAATGAATGATGCAGTGCTTGAACAGGTTTTTTGTTTAAGAAATGCTTTCTGTGTAGAAGAAAAAGCAAAAAAAGTTTACCAGAAGCATGCAAAAGTGCTTACAGAGCTCATGCTGGTTTTGCTTGCCTTTTGTCACACTTGGTTTATAATCACTGACTTGGTCACCCTGGTTCAAATTTCTGTAGCCCATTATATCTCAATGAAGAGCTCTGTTAAATATGCCATTGGCTTCATGGCAACACTGTAATGTTTCCATAATTTTTCTCCTGCGATGAGAATTGGACAGATTGAGTTGGAAAATCTTAAATTGTCGCACGATGTCATTGTGGTAAAACTTTGCCAAAATTCGGGATTAGGAGTGCGTCTTTGGGTTAGCAGTTCTTTTGATGATTCCATCATCAACTGCAAAAGTCACTTCAGTGTGTAAGTGTGCATTGCTTGAGACATTGTGCATCACTTTTAAAGAATACGGAGCATTTATATTTGGAAAATATCTCCCTAATTGTATATATTGTTCTGGGTCATTATTTTCTCATTGTTTAAATTGCAGCTCATTTATTTAAAAGAATACTTGTCAAAGGAAAGCTTTAAGTACTGATTTAAGAAAGCAGTGTTAAATAATTGAAATGACTGTGATAAAATTGCCTTAGTTTAAACAGACCAGTTTTATCAGTCTGTTTAATGAATTGTGCTTTTATAGGGTGAGATAAATCTAATGTGAATTCGAGTGGTTGCACTAGAAATACAGCTCTAGGTGTGATCTCTCGTGGTTTTAACTAGCAGAATTAGAGAAAAAAAAGGCAGTTCTACTCCTGCATTTCCTTTCAGAAACACTTCATGTACAATAAGCAATGCTGATATCTTTACAAATCTTTCTAATATCTACCTACCTGTAATGTCTGGGTATTTACATGTGGATTGTGTATTGGTGACAAATTGTCTTGGTCATTACTTGGAAAATATTTGTGTCTCTTGAAGTAGAAGTAAACTTAGAATTTCATATAGTCCTGGAATCATTAATTTTCATGCACTGGAATAGTGACACAATCAATTTCTTTGTAGACTGAGGGGACTTGGCAGGCAGGTCTTGCTGCTCACTAATGGTTTAGAAGGACACTTTTTGCACGAAAACCATCATACCTGCTTTGGGGCTGAAGACAGCCATTGGTCCGTGCTGACACAGGAGAATGCTGGGATGTTTTGGATTCTGCTGTTTATGCTTCTGTGCATTGTGAGAACACATCTTGCACACAAGAAGATAAATAATAATTAAAAATATGTAGTAAGTCCTTTAGAGCATCATCAGCTTTTCTCTCCACTAACCCATTTAAATAACCTACACAGCAGGATTAGTACCTAATTTGGGGGGATAAGTAAGGGTTTCCTGTAGAACCCAGACACTTTACACTTAAAGGGAAGTCCTTGTATGCCTTCCCATACTGGACTAGCATGCACAGTGCCATGAGTTGCAATAGGAGTTCTAGGAAGGTAGCATACAGTGTTTGAGACAATGTCACATTCTGGTCCCAGAATGATGGTGAAATTCCTGTCTAGTAAGACCAAGAATTTGCAGGTAGTGTTGCATAACTCAAAGGAGATCACTGGGCCAGTTACCAGCAGTTTTTATAGCTGGATTTACCTACCTTAAGTGTTTCTTAAATACTGTTAAGCTGACTTGGGGCACAGTTTGCCCTGTCAGCAATCATTTTGCCTCTAAGGATATCTCAGGACAAAAGGCAATGCTCTGAGTGGGGCATATACATGTTCCTTCAACAGCTTTCAGTCCTTGGTAGCCTATCTAGAGAAAGAAGCACGAACTTGCAGTGTGAGCAGAATATGTCAGACAGTATGTGACTGACTTCCCAGGAAATATTACTCCAGCTGCAGTTGAATCCATTCAGATATTTCTTATTCTCAACAAGGCCCTCATGACTAGTCTTGTGTAAACAGTCCATACCATCAACTCTGCAACCTCACTTGCAGCACTGGAAATTATAATGATTACTTCAGGAAAAAAAAAGAAAAAAAAGAAGTTGAGCTGGAGTCTCACTGGTTTATACAAAACACTTTCCAGGGAAGGACATGTTGCAAGACACTTGTATATGATGTCATTTTGCTCCAATCAAATGGACGTGTAGATTTCAAAATGATGCTTATCTTTATGCCTTATATTTTTGATTTATTATCCTTAGGTTAGCTCCTACTCAGGCTGTTTTCTGCAACATTGCTGTGTCTACTGACTGATACCAGGGTGTTGACAAAAGCTGCAGTTCACCTGAAGGAAGTTTATTGAGATTTCAATTGTTTTGCTGTTCTGAAAGGTGAGGGGAAATGCTCCTTCTTGCAGAAGTTGTGAAACATGATATTTCATAAGCTGAGCTGGCTATTGCTCCTCCTCTTCTTCCTCCCCAAAACAATCTATCTCCAAGGTATGTGATTTCCTGTTCTGTGTCTGCTACTGGCAGAAACTGCTCTTTCAGTTTTCATTACAGACTATCAGCTTGTCCATCTGTAGAAAAACAGACAGGATTCTTGTATCATTTAGCAGCTGTCTAGGGAATTCAGCCTAAGTTTTAAGGTTGTTGAAATCAAGCTGCTTTGAAGAACAGCTTGATTCTGATGGATTCTAATAAGGGGGAAAACCAGGTCTGCATAGCTGTCTTTCATACTGGTTTTATGATATGAGAATGAATCAGAAAACAAGAGCAAGTGAGTCTATAAAATGGGGGAGGCACTTGTAAAGTACAAGAGGTTAACATTTTTACTGTTCAGAAAGTAGTTATATTTTTATTAGACAGTAGACTTTTCTGTCTTTGTTTTCAAGCTATTCCTACTACAAAATTGTAAATAGTGGAAGGATATATTAAATACCAAGGAAAATTATTTTTAAAAGCTATTTTAAAAATTAATTTAAATTTAGACAGACATAGTATCACGGCATTAAAACACCCCAGGGTCCTTTTTATTGGTCCATTAATACTTGCCTCGAGTGGTAGAACACACCTGAGGCAAGATTTAATGAACCAATAAAACATGCCCTAGAGTGCCCTAATGCTATATTGCTAACCATTCCTATTACATAAATCCACTGTTTGCATACTTCCTTCATATGTTTCAGAAAAATCTCCAATTAAGTGAAGACCATATGACAATTCTTATCCTGAGTTTCCTTCAGCATATTTTGGAGCAATTAAAATGATTATTTGAGATATTTTCAATCAACTAATGCAACGTACTGTGCCTAGAACTTTATGGACTGCCCAGATAGCAAATCCTTTAAGTGTGGTTATGTGTTAAGTCGTGTTTCTTTTCAGTTACTGAGAATTTTCTAGTCTCCCTAAAGAATTTGAATGCAATGCTGTTCTATTTCTGTTTTTATCTTGAAACTACTCCACTTGTTTGTCTAGAATCCACCCCAAAGCAGAAATCTAGAAGAGGAACTGGTCATAACTCCAGTCCCATTAAAATGCTCAAGGATGTTGCTAAAATGACGCTGTCTGAAACCTCTGACATTATTTAGTCAAAGAGTCATTTTAGTCCTTTTTAAGGAGGAGGATTTTTAGTGTTGTAAATCAACTTTAATGGAGTTAAGATTATTTACATCAACTGATAGTCCAGCTCTTTGCTTTCTAGAACATTCAGTAGGACTAGAAACGTTGTATTAAATCAGACAGCTGAGATGGAAGAAAGTACAAAGGATGCTTATTGTATTTTGTGATTGTTAATTTAAAGCCTTTGACTGAAGTTAGCTTTTGCCCTAATGATTTAGAATGTTCATAACCATGAGCAAAAATTGATAAACATACCTAAGTGTATCTGTACTTCGTAATAGGAAAAAGAAGATTGGTTTTGAATGTCATTGCATGAAGAATAATAACCCTTCATCAGAGAACAGGAGTGAGTTTTGTGCCTTATTAGTTTTGCTTTCCAGCGCTGTTTTGAGACAGGATGATATTATGTTAAAGAAAGAAGACTGAGATTTATAGATGCAGATTGCAAAAATGGCTTATGACTTCTACATAATTGAGAATCTAACATGAAATAATTTTCGCATTAATGTGACTTCATAGTAGTCAAAGCCAAATCAGATGTGACTTAAGAGGTATGCATTTAGCAGAATCCTTACTTGAAGGCTTAGGAGGGGAGAAAGAAAATCCTATGTTGTTAAATTGATACATAAAAATTGAAGAAATTACCGCTTAGGCGTTTTCAGGGGTGGAGAAGCTTTGTAGGCCAGGCTTGATCTCTGCAAGAGTATTTGACAAGTTGAGCATACATGAGGATATGAACCACACATACTTGTTAGGGCAAAAGTAACTTCATTTACAAGTCTAGATCCTCAGCTATTGTGAGCTGGCATAATTCCATGTAAGGCAATGAAATTATACCAGCTTGTACCAGAGGATGAAGTGGCCCCTAATCTTTCAAATAACATGCTCATTAAATGCTTAGGGCCAAATTCTTTCCTGGAATGACTCCATTGCACTTAATGGAATTAAGCCAGGAGAGCATTTGGCCATTATTTAATACAGATAACAATCTAAGGGGAACCAGGTTTCTGTCTTTGTTTTTCTTTTGATATGTAGCATTAGCAAACTGTATGTGATTTTTATAAGACATAATATATGAAATACTGGCTAAAAGAGTCTGCACAGAGATCTCACAGGTACACCCCTGAATGTTCTTGATATGCTACCTTCTTTGGAACAAATAATGCTGACATCCTCGCAAGGTTTAAACCTTTTACTCTTTTCTGGAAATGTACTGTCCAGACTGTCATCTCTTGTCCCTACTTCTTCTTTTCTCACCATTTCACTGTACAGTCATCTCAGAAATTTAAGCAGGGTTAAGCTTATTGCAGAAGTTAAGACTATCTGAAAAATGATGCTGTTTTAATTCTAGGACCAAATAACTGATGTACATTTTCCAGAGTCATCTGGAAAAAAACTAGCATAGTTTTTTCCTTTCAAAAGCATAGTGGCACCTTCTGTTTAAGATTTTTTGCTGCATCATCTAGCAGCTAAAAGGCTCAAATGAGTAATGAGTAAGCATTTCTATTATCAGGAATTGTTTCCTAGAGACAATTTCATTTTTTTAAAAGCTTGAGATATTTGTCTAAAATTTACCTTCATGTCTTTTCTACAGCCTTGTTATGGCTAGGTAGGCCTTATTCTTTTGGCTTAGTGTGTGGATGATCTGAGCTTGTTAATGCTGGACATGAAATGTGGCTTAGAATCAGTCATGAACACTCAAACCTAGTCAGTTCCAGCCCCCCCCCCCCCCCATTGCCCCCCACCCAGTTACCGCAAACAAAACTTGATTCTTTTTTCCTTCTTTACTATTGTGACATCTTTTTTTTATGAGTTGCTCTGAGGTGTTACATACTACTCTCAGCAGCAGTTAGGTTTAGACCTTTGGGGGAAAAAACTCTTTGTTATATTTTTGGAGGACAATTTTGGAAAGGTGTTGCTACCCACCCTAATCCATAATTGGTATTTACTAAAAAACAAAACCGTTTTTGAAATAAATACTTACTGTTGAAGGGCTTGAGGCCTTGATACAGTGCTTTGCAGCTGAGTTTGGGCATAGCAGGAATCATATCTCAGGGAAGATGAACTTCCCATATAAATGTTATAAATCCGGTTCAGTGGTTGCTTTGCGACCCGCGTGCAGCTTTATGGAAGCATGAGTAACCCAAACACTAAAATCCAAAACAGAATCACCAGCCCTTTCTACAGCTTTCTTATTAAAGCTGGGCCAAGAGAGATCACTGCAAAGTATTTGCAGTTGTGAGTGATGTAACACAGCTCAAGGGCATTCAGTACCCGGCAAGCAGAACTATCTTTGAATGGACTTAGATAAAGGACCACCATGAAAACACAGAATGAAAAACAGTGGAAGGGAAATCCATTGCCAATTAGTACCCAAAATATCCAGATGAACAAGAAGAGCTCCTTAAGCAAACCAAGTGGGGGATGAAGTGTCTGGAAACCAGGTGGTAGGATGAAGTGACTCATTTGAAGTTAGGCATGAAAACATAATCAAATGTCAAGGAGTCAGTAAAACTTCTGGCTTCCATAAGTAGGGGTAATGTGTTCAAATTTCTTTCATGTTTTGGACTTGACCTATGGCATGTAAAAGAAGCAGGTATCTTTCCATGGAAGGGAAAGGGCACTATTATTTTTACAAATAATACCTTAATAGCCTTCTTTAGTGGAAGCCTTCACTCTCTGCTCACCATCCTGGTTTAGATTACTCTAAATCAAAATCTAGCCAAATAATTTATGACAAGTAAATGCAATAGAAGGAGAAGAAGCTGTGTGATTGTTCTGCTAACGCCAGCCTGCAGAGTTGTTTGCTTATAGAAATGAGAGTTTCCCAAATCTCTGATGAAGTGATACAGTGGAAGCTACAGAGCACAACAGCACCAGGAGCTCTTGTTGGGGCTGGTGAGTAGCTTAATGGCACAGACTGAATCTGTTTATTTGATTGTTCTTTTTTTCAAAGAGGGTATCTGCATGTGAGCATGTTTTCAGTTCTACTGAGCAGCAGAGTTGCAATCTTGCAGTAGCAGTCAATGCATGTGTGGGGCTGTGTGTTTGCAATGAATATAGTTTTTTTTCCCTGGAAAATCAAGTATAGAGATGTGTACCAAGTTTAAATTAATGGCTGTGCTTAAATGCTGGTTTTTTTCCTCTCTGCATGCTTGAGTTGATGGATACTTTTTCTGTTCTTAAACACAACTTATGGGAAAAATATTTGTGTGAGATCGCCCAAGTAATTAGCCAGTTTACTCATGCAAATAAATATTTTTTTATTCAACTTGGAACATCTTTTTGGCAGCATTGCCTTTAATTACAGAAACATTTAAAGGATGACAAGGATGTAGTGCATACTAAAAATGTTCTGTGCAAATAGTGAGAGGATTTAGGTGAGCAGCAGCAGCTCTGTAATTACCTTGCAGCCAGAAAGACCCTCACGTAGTTCTAAGGCTGTTAAAAATAAGGAAAATAATTTTCTTCTCATGGGAAAGGAATTAATTAGCAGTGTACTGAGGGCCTTGGGATTGGTTCTCATCCAAAGTAGATAAATAAACCAAGCATTATTTCAGACTGCTCAGCACGAGCAAATGTTACACTGGGAAAGCACCTTTGTAGGGTTGAACAGCAAATCTGGCCCATGAGGAGAATGGCTAAGGGAATTTTAAACCACCTTTGCACCTTTCCAGCATGGCTTCTTCCAGAGGTCACCGAGACTCTTTACTGAGTAGACGCAGCCCTGAAGGCCTTTCTAAGTAACTCCATCCCTTTGGCTGACCTGCCGGCTGACCTGCTCTTCTTTTTTAATTTGTGTTCTGTCAGCTTGGGCTTGCACTGAGGTTTACAGAAGGCAGCTTCAAAAATAAATTTGTGAGACATCTGCACTGAAGGAGACAATCCTTAGCTCTTAGGGACTGAGTCCGGAGAGCTGGCCAGATAAACAACACGTACACCGATATGATTTAAGCATTGTTCTCCCTTTATTGTTCAACTTGCAAGCTCAGATCTACTTTTGCAAAGATTCACACCCAGTCCCTCTAGACGGCCTCTAATCCATGGGGGAGCCAACCAGTGTATTGCTTTGCCAAGGACTCTCAGGGCTGCCTGCAGCCAGGTGCTTTCCAGGCCTGCCTGCAGCCAGGGGCCAGTTCAGGGGTTTTTCCTCAGCAACCCTGGGTTGTCCAACCTTTCCAGGGGTATCATATACCCCTGTTCCATAAGGAATCCCTCTACACTTAGCCACATCATTAGATCTGGAGTTTGATTATGTTCCAGTGTGTTCAGCTGACCTCAGAGGTCTGGATCCTAGGATCATAGACCTATCCCTAAATTCCAGTATAAGTAAATCTTTGTAAATTGTCTGATATTTATTAATGAAAGAAAATGAAAAACTTTTGCCTACTGTTGCTTAGCATGGCTTTAGAAGAAAATATGACTTATCCCTGTAAACACCTCTTCTCCAGGATTAAATTTTTAGCTATTTTTCTGATTTCCACCATGCAATTTGACAAAAACCTAGAGACATCAAAGATGATAATTTTGTGGACATTTCTCACAAAGTGTCTGGATAGAGAAAAGAAACATTTATTAATGCCTCTGCAGGAAAGAATTGATGTTTTAAGAATGTTTATTACCAAAAGTGAATCTCTGCAGGAGGGAGAAATTATAATGCCCTAACTGTTAGAAGAACTGCAGTTGGAAGTCACATCCTGTTAGGCACTAGAAAATCCCAGTCATAAAATACAGACTCCAGTGAGACCAGCCATTCTTGATTCCTCTGCTCATAGACCTTAAGTTTATATATATGTGTGTGTGTATATATATATATGTATATATATATATAGGTTTTTCCCCTCTCCATATACTGGAGCCTTATCTTTAGACCTTCTTGCCTCTGTTAAAGTAAAGGATATTCATCAGTATCTCCTTATGATTTTTTCTATCAAGTTGTTTTATCTGGTGTTAGATATATCAGGGGATCAGAACACTGGTAAAATTTCATACCTAAGCAGTGATAGGTGTCCCCCCCAAATTTACAGTGTTTTCCATTTGTTATCATTGACTGTTACTCAACTCTAATACTGTAATAGCTGCTAATAGAGACAATTATAGTCCCACTATGCTAGATCCTGTGAAAACACAATGCAGGATTGTCAGATGTTCTGTCTTTAAGCCTGCAACTGGTCTCACAGGCTTATTTTTTGTTAACTAACTTCTGTGTTATAATTTACTGTCTAATATCCAACAGTCTCTTTCAACATTAGGATTACTAAGGTGGGCATTTGGGTAAAGCCTTGTACTTGTAGTAGCTATTTATCTATCAAGTTACAATCTGAAAAATTCTTAGTTCTACAGAAACACGAAGGGAAAGCTGTTGGCAAGGTTTTGGATTTATAAGAGAGAAATGTCAAAGACTATTAATTTTAAAGGAAGAGACAATTTACAAAACTGGTTTTGATTATTTGCTTTTCTCTTCTATAGTGATTTTTGGAAAACTTTATGTGGCTCTGTGCTGCTTTCTTAGCAGTCTAATTTGTGTAAATTGAGTTCACTCTGGTTTTTTTTTAGTGCAAGAGAAGCATCCTGCATGTGTAACAGCAAAGAGGAAAGAGTTTTCAATACCAGTTCATAGAAGAGGATGTCTGGAATCCTTGAAAAGGCTTAGTATGGCTGACTAACGAAATATCAGGGCTAAGATGCTGAACTACTGATACCTTGCACCTTGTCAATACTGAGTCTCTACAATGTGTATTTCTTGAGAATTTTTACTACTAGGACTGGAAGACCCATTTGGTATTCCTGCTATGAAATATGCTTAAAAATACTTTGCAAAATGAATGTTAATAACTTTGCTTTTTAATAATTTTCTTCTTCGTTCATTT
This sequence comes from Aphelocoma coerulescens, assembly GCF_041296385.1. Taxonomy (NCBI): domain Eukaryota; kingdom Metazoa; phylum Chordata; class Aves; order Passeriformes; family Corvidae; genus Aphelocoma; species Aphelocoma coerulescens. The sequence continues at coordinate 77,669,205 of NC_091015.1, read as the reverse complement.
AAATTTCTTGTATGTGTAAATCTGAGTATCTGATATCTATGTCTAAGCAAGATTTAAGCTTATATTTTATTTGAGGAAACACCAAGACAAAAGGAAAATAATATTTTGAGGATAACTTGTCTTCTTTTTGTAGAGAAACAATATGATTATTTCATAATTTTGAAAAAATGGGGGAAAAAGGAGCTATTTCTGCATGAATATATGAAAATGTAAGGATATTAAGTATGGAGAAGAGATTAAAAAGTTCAATAGGCATGTTAGCAGAAGATGAGATATATATAAATACATTATGATGGATTTTTAAAGATTTTTCAGCCATTAAGGCAATTTAGGTTTTGAGTGGTAGGGACAAGGAGCTTACTTATTTTGTTGTAAAATACACAAACATAAGTACAGGAATGAGTTACTTAGCCCAAGAGAGCTTAATTTTGGTGACAAAAGATATTTCTGTCATTCATTTATTCCTAATAAATTGTATAAAACAAACAATATTTTGAACAGTGTTTTGGTCAAATAGGTGATTGCAAACATTTGTCCAATGCTTCTTACTGGGTTTACTCTTGTTATAACAGTTTTCAAATACTTTGATTCCTATGAAGCTGCTTAGTGTCTTAAGAGTTTAGGGTGGAATATACTCCAAATGTCCTAATTATTTTGCTGTGGCCAGTTTTTTCAATATGGTGGATGGGTAGATGGTTTTGATTTCATGTGCTATTCTCTGAACCTTTTAAAATTAAAATTATCTTCTTTTTTCACATGAGCACGAATGCATTCCTAGCCAACCTGATCCAAAGTCCACTGATGCCAGGACTTCTATTTAATCTTTGGACAGGATGAAACAAAAGAAATGGGTTTTTTTTTTGCTTTCTTTGTAGGGGAAAGATTAAATTCTGGTAAAAGAGCCATCTCCTTAGTCTAATCTTGTACTTTCCTCCTCTTCTCTTTGTGCATATATATTCCTGCTATTATAAGCTTGTTTGAAACAAAAATTCAAGGCCCCTCTTACTAGCTTGCGTTGTTTATTGTGCCTTCAGGCTAGAACTAGTGTGTACACCAGAATTGAAACAGAACTATGAATCCAGAAGATCTATCACAGTGATATGACTTTGGAAGCATCTTTGCACCAAATTACTTGGTGTACATTTTCAGAGGCCCAGGAACCCAATATTCTCTCAGACTTCAACTTAATGGGTAAAGCTTCAACACAAAAAAATAAAAGATATTTACTGTATGGGTGTACATATGCAAATGTTTAAGTCTGGCTTCATTGCAGGCAATGGTGTTTTACCACTGACTGCAGTGGGACCAAGCTTTTGTTCATATGCTTATACTGTTTGACAGCAAAAAATACACTCAGAAAAATGTGTCTAAATATATAAATAGATAATGTCTTTCAGTTATTCGTTATATTCACCATATTAAACAACAATTGCAAATCCCTACCCATGACAGTATATTTTCTGTAACTGTGAGTCTGTGGCATGTAGTATAATTACTAAGTCTTTCCAATCTCCCTTTCTTTGTCTAAATGGAAAAGCAGGAACCTGTTAAATATTTTAAAATTGTTTCTCCAATTGATATTAGTAACATCTTGCATTTTTAAGGCTTTTGTTTTTCCAGGACTTAAATTTTTAACACAATATCGCTCACAGCATTTTCTTTGCTTTGGAGATGACATTAAAAATGGCTTTTCCTTGTCTCTGCTTTCCTAAGATGCACACAGTATCTAATTTCACTGAAAACTAATTTTTTAACCTTAAGTTAAAAAGTGATTGGACAATGGCTGGGGGGCTTCAGCAACAACACACAGTTCCTTTTGCCACTGAGATGATTCCAAGCTGAGGAATGTAGCATTTATTAGTAGCAGGAATTGTGATGAGATTAGATGGACAAGGCAGGCTTAGATAACTGTCTTGTGGAAGATATTGACATACCTTAAAATAACCCTGTTATGTGCAGCCCAGCTAAAGGCAGAATTCTCCCTGGTTGACAAAAATGGGAAGGAACATCCATTGTCTACATGTTGCAGACAGATGAGCCAGATCCTTTTTTGATACTTTAAATGAGATCTAACCATACATTTCTGCACTGTCAGCCTGTTGGTGAAGGAGTATTTGCCCTTTGTGCTTTTCACAATGCATTCTTACTGGTGGTGGGCATTTGGAGGAGATAGATGTGTCTTCTGGAAGAACAGTGAAAAAAAATGTTCCAGGATTTCTTCCAAGCCCTCTGGAGCCTCTTGGCTTTCACATGGAGAGGAAGTGTTCTCTTCTTTCTTCTTTGGTGAGGGCAGTGTTCAGTGTTGGTATTCCTAGTGTGTGTGATGTTCGTGCACGGGTTTACTGACAGAGAAAGGTCCCTGCCACTTAGAGGAATCTGCACTGACATTAACAGTGAACTTAGACTCTAGAATGACAGATCTGCATTTGAGATACTGGAAATGTCAGTGGTGGTAAACCATAAAATGGGTCTCCCATTGTTTAGAAGGTGAAAGGAAAATGAGAGCAAAAGGGCCCCTTAAAAAGATATTGTTTGGATTGGACAATTAATATGGGAGATTTGTTTCTATTTGTTAAATTTTGGTATATTAAATACATCTGTATTTCAGATTCCTGTGCCTCCTGTGGGATATGGTAACTAAATTACTAGGAGTTTCACCTGGAACATCTCATATCTAAAGCCACCTAGGGTTTATCAATTTAATTCTTCTCTCTTTTTTGAGTTAGCATCTTACAGAGCAGCATCTCTAAATGTGGCTCATGATGTGATTTCATTTCTCGTTGATTCTTTCCAGGACTGACTTACAATCAGGAATTTATGAAATTGCATTATTTTTTCTGGTATATACATTGACATCCTTTTAAACACAGAGCTCCTGAAATCCCTTCAGGGTTTAACCATCTCCTTTTACTTTCAATGCTTCCTCTTCTGGTATTCAGGCTATGGCTCTCTCTTCCCTCTGATCCAAGGAAAAGGTCTTCTGTATTTTTTTTCTCTCTGGTCTTTCTGGGTAGTATTTTCTGCAGACAGAGATGGATATATTAATTCAGTTCAAGGTGTACTCCTTTTCCCAAGACCAAGTTACCAGATTCCTGCTGTAGTTCTGGTTCTCCACATCTCCTGGGGCAGGTGCTTAATAGAGCCAGGACAGGCCTCTCCATGCTGTGGCTGAGACAGGAGCTGTGGTTCACAAGCAAGGCAAGCACAGCAAGTGCCCTCACTATCTGGTGATGCAGTTCCACAGTGTGTAGTGCAGAGTGCAGAGGAGGAAGCTGATGGCAAGTGCAATCATCTAACAGTGCACAGATTTTCAGACAAGTTCTAGTGATGTCCACTTAAGCAGAACTGGAGCTGAATGATCTCCCCCTTGGATCAAAGCAGTGTACTGAAAAATCCCATTTGGACCTCTGCCTGACAGGGTCTGGAGAGGACTCACAACCCACTCCCAAGGGATTTAAGTTCTGCCTCTGTGATATAGCCTTTCAACCTTGTGTCAGACTTGTGAGGAGCCTCCTTGGAATCCTCTACTCTGAGGCTTGAGAGCCTTGTGCCTTGCTGACTTGATTTCCAAGCTCGGCTTCAGCCCCAGATCTTCTTAAGTGTTGGGTTTACTAATTTGCAGCCAGCACTTAGATTTATATAATGAGAAGTTTAATTCTAAGATTAACCAAGATGTAAATGATTCACTGTTCTTGCTGAAGTTTGCAGTACCCAAACCTTGGTTTGTGCCGTAGTTTTATTTCAGAAGGTCACACAGCTGAGATTCAGTGAATGTTAAGTTTTGTATCAAATAATCAGAAAGTCTTGCCAGAGCTTTAGAAGTGAGAGCTGTGCCATTTTCTTGTCTCTGTCACTGTCCTGGAGAGCTAAGATATTTGTATATACCCGAATAGATTGCCAGAATCAATCCACTTTTCAGAGATGAACGTGGACATGTCCTCTTTTCCACAGTAATGTGAATACTCAAATCTTTCCACATAAGAAACTCAAATATATGAGTTTCACAGCACTCCCTAATAAGGTTTTATAGCCATTAGTGTCAGGGCCATATATCACTGAGGCATTGAAAAAGTGGAGTTTCTTTCCCAAACCACCTTTCTAAGCATCCAAGATGAAGTGATTTTATAGCTTACACTTCCACAGATCTTTCAAATCCCACAGCACAACTTGTTTCACCTGAGCCTCAAAGATTTTTGTAAATGATTTCCCAGAGGCTCTTGAGGGGGTCTTTTCTCTCTTTCTTTATTTAAATTTATGCTTAAAATATGATTAGATTCTGTTCAACATAAAGTTGTTCTAGAATACATTGCAAGAAATGTGTATACAAAAGGTAATCTACACTATCTAATAAATAAAATCGTGTAACAGTTTGAAATTTCAAATGTGATAATTTGTTTTAATATTGCGAAGCGTTTGTTAAGCCTTTAAGCTTGTGACATTTTTCCACACTGACAGCTAAATAATGAATTAATGGCTTTAAAGTCCATGGCAGCCTGAGGGTTTCAAATACATGTTTAGTCAAAATAATTTGTGCTTTAATCATTTGTTATGAACCAAAATTTTTCCTTAGTTATACAGGAGAGGTGTTAAAGCAAAAATATATGCTGTGAATGTTCTTTTGTATTTCTAAAATTATCTGCTAAGTTTGAAAATGGTGTCAGGATGCATTTTCTTCTCTGGAGTTGGAGGGGTTTTTTTCACTCTCTTAATGACCACCTGCATGGCTACAGGTTGTGCTGTCCCTTCACTGACAGTGAACAGCTTATTTTTGGTTTTGTATGTGGGTACAAAGACAACCAAGTTTTGAGAGAAGGTTGGAGGGTGTACGGGGTGGTGGGGGGGATTCTCAGCCCCTGCACTGTCAGATACAGTGGTATCTAACTAAATTTAGGTAACTAACTAAATTAGGGGATCTGTTTGCAGCAAAACTAAATCTCGCCCAAACTACAACACAGTTAAAAGCCTCATCCATAATATCTTATGGTAACAGTGGGAATAAAAATCTTAAGTTAAATAAGGGAAGGAATTCTGTCCTAATTTTATGATTGGCATCATATCAGTAGACTATTGTGTGCCTACACGATGTTCTGTTGAGATGCTTGTTTTGACTTCAGTGATGCATCTGTGCCATATGAGGAGGAGATGCTAATCCAGTTGACAGATCAGAATTTGCCAAAAGGCCAAAAGGGGTCTAAGAAGCTTTCTGTGCCTGGTACATTTGTGACTTACATAGGACCTCTTTTATAGCATGAAGGCAATTTAACTTCTGGCTCAGGGAAGCTTGTAAAACCACAGATGACGATAATATGTAAGGTATACTAGAAAAAATGTTAGTCTAGGTTTGCCACTTCTTTCACAGAACAGCCATTAGTGATATGTGTTTGACAAGATACAGGCCCAGATGAACTGTAGATGTGACCTAGCTCTTGTGCTGCATCATTAGCTTCTAGAAAACATTGCTCATCAAGTAACTAAAATTATTTTATTGGAACTTTTGTGGTGCTTTTTTAATAACAATAGTGGGGGCAGATCACAAATGGAAACGAATTCTCTTCAGGACATGGCTCAGTATGTATTTAGAACAAACTTAGAGCATGCTCTTTGAGAATTTCTGCCACCTTATATGGGTTTGAAAACAATGTGTTTTAGAAATAGCTTTCTGAGTATCAAAGAGACTTCTGGTAGCAGTTCTTCAGCCTTTGTCTACAACCAGTGAATTCCCACAATATGTTGTCTTCTGTTGTCACAGCTCCATGTGAGTTTGAAACAGCCTTTCTCCAACAGCTGTGTTGGATTTTTCTCTGAACTCCTCATGGGGTTTTGTAATAGCCTAAACACAAAGCACTTTGATAGAGGAATGAGGGGCTGGTCACTCCTGTCTTCTCCCCAGTGCTTGTTAGGATTGAACTGGTATACTGCAGTTGGAGTGCAGTCCTTTGAGACAGGTCTCCAACCTGGCAAAAACCCAAAACCAATAGTGTGAATGGCTGCAAAATGCAATTATTTTTCTCTGACGGTTAATGCAGGAGGAAAATGGCTAATTTATAGCAAATTTCTTCCTATTTGGATAGCGTGACTGTATCTGATTAAAATGGAACACTCTACAGAAGTTTTATTTCCCGACTTCTAGCTCAGTCTAAGCTGGTACAACAGCTTGTTTCCTTTCTGCATGTAAAAGAGGAAGCAATGCCATGATGTTGGGGGTAAATCTGTCAGCGTTGAGGGGTAAAGAGTCTTGGAAGGGGAGAAAAATATCCTAGCAAGATACAGCTGGCTCTTGTAAATGTTAGATATTTTTGACAGACTGCCAAAATGTTTCTGCATTTCTTTGAAACTTTTCTTTAGTTTAGTCTGTGGCAATTAAAGTGTAGAATTTCATCTGTACTTATTTTTTGTCCTGATATATCCTTTTTAAGGCAAACCCTGTATTTCCCCTTGTTTGACCCCCCCCTCCATTCTTGTCACAGCTTCAAAATGGTACAATAAAGATTTTCCTACCTATATAAATTACATATTGACATAAATTATAGCTAATTATATTGGCATAATTAAAACAGTGAGTAATTCTCTCTACTGTGGGTGTAGCCACTTCAAAATTGGAGTGCTGCATCCATAGATGAAATTGTGGTAGTAACCAATTTTTTGACATATGGGCCTGAGATATTGGACAAATTCTAGGTCTCAGTTTGTAGAAACAGCAACAAGTAAATGCTTCTATCAGGGTGTGCAGATGGCTTCCCTAAATCCGGTGTCTGAATTTAGAGTTGAAGTAGAACACAATTACAAACAAGGACAGTACCAAAAAATAAAAGGATGAAAATTGGTTCTTTGGGAAGTAGGAAGTTACTGTGGCCAAATGAAGCAAAGAAAATTAAGAATGGCATAGCAGGATTCCTGCTAAAAGAAAGAAACATGCATTCTCAACTATTAAGCTTTGGAAATGGATGCCACGTTTCAGGTGCCTTTCCAAATATGCATTGAGACTTCATCCATTCTCTAGTGTTGGCTCAGTTTTCTCATCTTTTGCTTTTAGAAGTTAACAAAACACATGTTCTACAAGAACTCCTTGAAAAATTTAGGCTTCTCAAGCTTTTCAGCCTTCAGTCAGTCATGACCAGAAGCTGTACAAGCTGTTAAAGGCTGCTATTGTTTTATAACTAGGTGCGCCAATTATTTTTTGAATAAACAACAGTGAAAATCTGAACTAGGGAAAAACTGGAAACTTGCTCCATTTCCTGAGAAAGCAATGCTGCAGTTTAGTATGTTAATTTCAAAACATAAAATTGTTTTAACTTCTACCATAGTTAAGTCTTTCAATATTTTAACTAATGACTTAGAACTATATATTTTATTAATTACTCATGATTGTGGGTGCATTCTTCTGATATCATGATGTGTTTTCTTTCTTTGCTGTTTGACTGTTAACTGTCTCTTTTGATCCTATGTGTGTTTAAATATAGCCCAACAATTTCATTATGGTTGCCTTACTGCTGCATCTGCTACTTAATTTCATTTTTTTTTCCAAATTACCTTCAGTATTGATGAAACTATTAGTAAGTTACCAGTAGGGTCCTGAAAATTTTTACACCTTGAATTTTTTATATTTTTGAGCTGAGAACATACCCTTCCAAGGACATTCTCCATAATTTCATCAACAGAATTTGTATGAATATGATTATGCTTTTTTGTTCTTTAATTGGAATCTGTTTCTAATGCAATCTATATATTACAGCTGCTGAGGCCCTAAAAAAAATAACATGTATTGTAATACCTGAGATGAATCTGAGACTTAGCAAAACTGAGCCTTCCATTTTTTATCTGGAAATATGCTGAAGTTTGATTCCACTTTGATAGTAGGCATAAGAAATACATGAATATTACAACTTGTCATTGAATGCACATAAAACTAATACAAATGCTGTCTGTTTTGATTGTGTCTTCAGCTTCAATATTTGAAGTCTACTTAAACATAAAACTCACAATGGAACATAACTGAAAAGGTGATGTGTGGATTGAAACGAGAGAAAATATTTATACTGAAATCTCTTAAGCTTCACCATTGTGTATTCCCTAAAAAAAAAAGTGTATTGCATCTTTTGAGAATCTTACTGTGTGTCCTAATAGAATCTGACTTCTTTGTCATAATCTCTTCATCTAATAATTTCTGTGTAGCTTTTTTTCCCTTATCATTCACTGTGCGTTAATTTACATTTTGATTTCTGTGTCCTTGACCCAAAACTGTCAGGCCACGATGACAGCATCATATACAACAGATTGTGAACTATTAATTCTCTCTTCCTGTATGAGCAGTAGTGTGCCATATGCAGATGGGGCTCCTCCCCAGAACTTGTGCTTTCTGGTCTTCGAGGATCCTCGAGTCTGCCACAGATGTTCTGGTCTGAAACAGGATCTCAGAATTGGTGGGTTTGTCTGCAGCCTCAGTCTCAGGAGCAGAAGGTATCTCATCCATGAAATGTCTGGCCTCGTATCTCCCTTTCAACAGTGACCATTAACACACATTCCAGAGGAAAATGCAAGCAGCTTCAAGTGGATCCATGGAAATGATCTGTCTGTGGTGCAATTTTCTATTTAGTCACCGTAATCTGCCAGGCTATTTATTTGCAGAATAACACATCTTTTCTAGGTGTGTATTCATGTCTGGATTTGTATATAAATGTTTATGTGTATATTTTGTGCCCATGACTGCATGAAGTAATTTACAGTCTGAATGACAGAAACTCAAATATGTGGGTGGGGGAAAGGAAGGAGATGAATTTGGAATTTCAGTGGAAACCTAATTCTGATTTATAAGTCCAGTGATTATTCACTCTCCCTTAGCAATTAAAGTACTTTCTAAAGAGCAGATTAAAACACAATAACACTTAACAGGAATACAAGATGGTGTAAAAGAGCAGACAGGTCAGAAAAATACCTTTACATGGGGCCTGTACACTCTCCTTGAGCTGCCTTTACTGCAATATCTACCCACTCACTCAGCCAAGGTTGCATTTGTTTCTGGTCAGTGTTTGGGAATTCTGAAGGGAAAATAAAAGTGAGCATGTAGGTATGACATGGACATTGGTAGATGTGTAGCTGGACAGGCTTGCTGTCTTTCCTAGTCACTGCTTTGACTAGTGCCATCCATGGGGCTGTCAGCATTGTCCTAATTCCTGTGAGGCTGCTTTAACTCACTTGCCAAGTCTCTTCCTCCTGCAGCTTCACAGTTGCTTCATTAAGTAGCTCTGAGTAATATGTACCATCTCACCTTTTGAAAATGGCTTATTCAAATCTCTCACCATTGTGGCCTCAAGAGGATCTCCTTCAGCATAGCTACCTATCATTTGATAATGTAAGCCCAGAAAGCATTATTGTGTAGCCCTGCTGCTTGAAAACATGCATTATTAATAGCAAATGCCAGATAGATTAACTGGTCATACTGTTGTACAACAACACGGGTCCTCCTTCTCTTTTTTCAGTTAAAGGGTGGGATAATTAAGTAGACAGCAAGGATAGCTTAAGTGGTGCCATTAGAGATTGTTGCTGCATTCCAAGTAACCCCTTTTCTACTAATCTGCTAGAAGAGAAACTACCCACCTCAAAATTCAGTACTGAGAGCACTGTTTTTTATGAGATGCCAAACCACCCAGATTCACCATCATTTTTGGCTAGCTGCGTTCTTTCCCCTGATTTCAGCTCTCTTGTTCCTGAAGTCCTAAAATGAAATGGTTATATCCACACCTGTGTGTATCAGTGGTCTCTGTACAGAACATGCTGTAGTTACTGATAGGTGGGGATCCAAACTGGTGTCAGAGTTTGGATTCCTAATTCAATTTAGGAATCCAATTTCTTTACAGCATCATAATTTCTGGAACCTTTTTTAATATCCTGATGATGATCCTGAGTGAGGAGACGATAGCAACTCTGACTAGCTGTAGTTAACCATTTTTGGTGAAGTAGTTTTCTCATTGAACCTATGAATACTCAGCTTCCAACTGACTGGAAGTTTGTGTTGCCTATAACTATTCAGAGTGGCAAATGTTTCGACTGAGATTGCAGATAATGGATTTTTGCTACACTTCTAATGTGGTGCCCATGACAGAGATAACGCAAGAGCATCAACAGCTTCTGAAAACAAAATTGACCCTATCTGTCATGAGAGTGCAGCCTTCCTGCTATTTGAGGAAATCACATTCCCCTAACCCATAAGATATTCAGTGATATTGATGATCTCTTGAATAAGAAAGCATAGCAAGTACAGACTTTTTATTGCTGTAGAAAAGAAACCAATCCCCCCTTTATATTATAATGTATGTATTATTTCCTGCATCCTGTTTGTGTAAAAATGGAAACACTTGTGTGGTTGATCTGTATATCAGAAAAGGATCATTGGTCCCATTAATTTATTGCTGGAAACTCATTTCTTATAGGAAAAATAGAAGGAACCACAAAACTTGATGATAGCTTTCCACTGGTTACCTTAAATATGTATATAGAAGTAGCTTTGTACAGGGTTTGTGAAATCAGCTATATTATTTCTTAACTTCCATTCTTCAGTGATAAAATTCAGCTTTACTAGAAGAAAGTCTTATAATCATCTTCACATTTGCTATGCATTACTCTCTTCTTCTCTCCCCCTTTCCTTTTCTTAAATAAATAGTTCTTTGCAACAAATTGATTTTGCTAGATAGTGCATTGATCATGCACCTTGCCTGAGGACAGAATATAGCTTCAAAAACAATAATAACTAAGACAATCATCTAATTTTACTGAAATAAAACTGAAAATGTACACCCAATGAAATAATCTCTGAGACTACTTTAGGTGCATTTGTGCTTGTACTTTATCCTCAGTGACACAGTAATCTACTAAAGTTCTTCTCTCGATTTTTCTCTTTGCAATCTGGAAGAACAGATTCACCAGTGATTGTGCTCATTTATAAAAGCATCCAAAACAAAATTGAACCCCAAGGCTGATAAACTATAAAGATGCTGATCAGATCTGAGCAGAATGGACGGGATGCTTTGGGGCTTGCTCAGCTAAAGACGGCTCTGCAAGACTGATGGCTTTATGTACACAATTACAAACACCATAGCTTTGTCGAATGAATGGGAAATCATAAAATATGTTGCTTGCCCTTTATTAAGTAAAGAATGGTATTTTGTGAAATACTTGTAAAGATTTACTAAATTTCTGTAATTTAATTCCTGGCGCTGTATTTTCTTTTCTTTGTAGAAAACTTAAGCAATCATTTGGAAAGGACAATCCGATAGACTAAACCTCCTAGTCCTGAAGAGCAAGGGGCTAATTGATTTTGCTTACCAATACATATGAAGTGGGTACACAGTGTCTGCCTCATACAAAACTCATTCAATTTTATCAGCTGTGTCATAATCAAAAACGGTTTAAAATTTCATTCTTTCTCACAAAAATTTTTCTCCAAAGGAAACACTGAATGTAAGAGTCCTCTACAAATTAGGTATTTACTGGAAATCATAAGAAGACAAATGTAACAGGACAAAGATTAAAAACTTCTGTGGTTCTTCTAAGTGATATTTCCTGTTACTATAAAAAAGCTTTGGCTTTGTGATGACGTGAAACAAAACTGTGATGTAGTTATTCATATAGGATCTGTGACTTTTGAAATAAAATAATGTATGAAAGAATAGTTTCAACATTTTAGCAATAGTTAGCAATAGCTTTTTAAAGCTTGTTGGTTTCCTAAGGACGGTTACATTTTCTTGTGTTTTACCAGTCAATGGATATATGAGTCTCTTGACAGCCTCTATCATTTAGGGAAGAATCACATGTATAGAAATATATATGGCAGGATGGAGGGGTGGGGTGCAGAGGGAAAAAAAAAGAAAAAGGAAGAAGTTACTCAAAGTTACCTATGTAGACCTTAAAAAGGAAGAGCATCTCCCACGTGCACAGACATGGTAAAGTCAGAGTTATTTATTGATGCAAGGGCTTACCTGTTAGGTCAGCTCAAAATTCCTTTTCAAGTTAAAATGAATATTGTGTTACCCTTGACATTGAGTGTTTCTTGTGATGTAAAAAATTAAAATGTACAGTGTGTCAGAAGTCACACTCACATCTCTTAACTTGCAAAAGATAATTTGAATGAAGTAGGACCAAGTATGTTTTTTTTTTTAAACAAGTATTCCTAGAATCATATTGATTCCCTAAAACCCCTAGATTGTCTGTGCATATCTTATACTCAAGATATCACAGAATCACAGGATGGGTCAGGTTGGAAGGCACCACAGTGGCTCATCTGGTCCAACCTGCCTGCTCAAGCAGTGTCATCCCAGAGCACTTGGCACAGGATTGCATCCAGAAGGTACTTAAGTATCTCCAGGGAGAGAGATTCCACAAGTTTTCTGGGCAGTCTGCTCCAATGGGCAATTACCCACGCAGTAAAGAAGTTCTTCCTCCTGTCTAGGTGGAACTTCCTGTGCATTGGTTTCTGCCCATTGCCTGTTCTATTGCTTGGCACCACTGAGAAGAGCCTGGGTCTTGGCACCTTCCCTTCAGATACTGATAGACATTGATGAGGTCCCCTCTCAGTTGTCTCTTCTTGAGGCTGAACAGAATCAGCTACCTCAGCCTTTCATCATAAGAGAGGTTCTCCAGACTCTTGACCAACTTAGTAATCCTCCGCTGGGCCCAATCCAGGAGCTCCATGTCTCTCTTGTACTCTGGAGACCAGAACTGGACACAGCAGTCCAGATATGGCCTCACCAGGGGTGAGTAGAGGGGCAGGATCACCTCCCTTGACCCGCTGACAGTGTTTTTCCTAATGCACCCCAGGATTTCATTGGCCCCCTTGGCCACAAGGACACTGCTGGCTCATGGACAGCTTGTTGTCCACCAGGACCCCCAGGTCCTTCTCCCCAGAGCTGCTTTCCAGCAGGTCAGCCCCCAGTCTGCCCTGGTGCCCAGGGTTATTCCTCCCCGGGTATAGGAGTCTGCCTTTGCCTTCCTTGCATTTCAGAACATTCTTCTCTGCCCATCTCTCCAACCTGTTGGGGTCCCTCTGAAGGGCTGCACAACCCTCTGAGGTATGGGCCACTCCACCCAGCCTTGTATCATCAACAAAGTTTCTGAGGAGGCATCTTCCCCCTCATCCAAGTCACTGATGAGCAAGTTAAACACGACTGTGTCAGGTTTAGGCAACACACAAAGAAAAGCCCTCAGGTGATTCAGAGTGATGAGGCTGGTTGGAATTGTCTCCTGGGGGAGTTTAGCATTTTCCATCATGTATGCAAGGAGATTAACCTTATAATTTGTGAGCTGGAACTAGATTATATGAATCTTCCCTTCTTTCACCTCCATGTTTTGGATAAGCTTTCAAGTTGTGCTTTGCATCTTTTGGCTGTGACAGTGGAGGGCCTATTGCTGCAAGAGAAATCCGACTAACAAATCTGTAAAAGGAGTGGGTTTTGTGTGTGTGTGTGTGTGTGTGTGTGTGTGTGCGTGTGTGTGTGTGTGTGTTTGTAGAACTACTGCCTGGTGGATTAAAAAGGGATCTTTTTATATGGGTTTCACTTAGACTTTGTTTATAAAATGCTGTCCTCTTTATTTTCTTCCATGAAACACTACTTTAATTGGACTCTTAATGACTTCTTGTAGGGTAAGAGATTTGAAAATTTTGAGGCATGAGCTAAAAACAGTATCTAAAAGATGTACATGAGGTAAAACCTGGAGTTTATAAGTTTTTTTTTTCAATGCCAGACACAATTTTGTCCTTCAGATTGGCTTACATCTTTCTTGCATAATGACAATACACTGAGTAAAAGGAATAACAGTCTGGCCAAGAGTATACTTAATGCGGTGAAGCAGATTATTTGGCTCTGATTTTTTTTCACCTTTTCCAGGTCTGTGATATCTTGTTTAAGGGTAGCAACATACTTGCTTTTCAAAGCTAGATTTTTCATTAAAGTAGTAAGTAGTGGTAATTTTTTTAAACTGTCTGCCATGAAATTCTGTTGATCTAAAACTGAGATACCTTTATTTTTAAAAACATGAGCTAAAAAAAATCAGGTGGTCATTGCTGATTTTTCTCAAATATTTTTTTCTGAATCTGAAAAGAGCAATCTGTTCCCTTCTGCACCATTTTTTAAATGAAGAGGACTAGTTTAAAATGTTATGAGCTAAAGAATATCTTCATAATGTGTTTGTAATTTTTTTTTTACTGTTCTAGCTTTAATTCATAATTACAAGCTTATTCCAATCTCTGCATTATGGAACCACATTTTAGACCAACAGCTGTTATCTACTTTCACTTGTAGCCTTGGGGTATGCATATTTTAATATTCATTTACTATGTGCCGATAAACTAAATACTTCCTACTGGAAGTCTATGAAATTAATCACAGTATCTTAGTTGCTGTTCTGTCTTCCATGTAGCTCATATTTTTTAAACTTAGTATGTTATATAAATTCCTCTCCTTCTCCTCCCCTGAATAAAAGGGGAAGAGGAAAGGTTATTACAAAATATACAAACAGAACACGTTGATTAAATCTGTGATAATTAGAAAATAGAGAGGAATACAGTGTAGTCATTCAAATGACACAACCTTCTCTCCTGTTCCTGTATCTCGCATAAAACTAGTATAAAACCTTGCCACATTGCCTCCAGCAATATTTTAATAGCTGGCTTTGTATTTGAAGGTTGTGGTTTTAACTGTTATTTAGATAGTATTAGGTCCTCATATGCATATAATATAGCCTAAAGATAGATATTTTCCAATCTTGCAGGCACAGTCACAACTCCAAGTGTCTTTGTGTTAAAAATATAAAATATGTGGCAACTTTGGAGATGAAATGCAATGAACAGGGAAGAAATAAAAGTCATGCAGCCCATTAAAGTTTAAGGCTGTTTGTTGTGCAGCAATGGATAAAGGATTGGTGAAAGGCTGTAGAAGGGCATGAAAATAGACTATTTCAAGGATGGGTTTGGTGATAGAAAGTAATAATGTCAAGGCTGGAAATGTTTAGATGGATTTCTCATATGTTTGTATTTCTGGAGCAATGTCCTCTTCACACAAATTACAGCTCAATAGCAGCACTTAGAGACAGTAAGAGACAATAGCTTCTGCTCACTTTACAATGGAGAATTTTGCTACAGAATTTGGTGGTAGCTGTGTTACCCAAAATCCCTATGCGACATGATATTCACTACTGCATTGTGAATATTGAGCTCTGGGGTGTGCTGTTGGCCACCCTTGTACCTGAATATTCCCCAAGAGTGACCACAAGCACACTTCAGGCTAGATTCAGTAATTGAGCTTAGGAGCGTGAATAAGACACAGTCATCTGAAATCACAAACTGTGTTCCAGAAAGTCCCTGTTCAGCTGTTGGTTATAGTTGCAGATGTCAACTTCATGAGGTACCTCCCCACAGTTCTGGAGTCCCAAATGCATTAAGTTACCTTCCACACTTGAGAGCTAGGGACATTTTGATGTTGTCAGTGTACATTCTCCTAAAGTTCATTTGGGATGCAGAACCTGGCTCTTCCTTCACCTGGAAGAAAAATTCCAATACCCATATTACAAGCTGGCTGGATGCACTGGCACTTTGCATTGAACTGTGCTTGAGAGAATTCCCAGAATTCAGGTCCTCTCACCCTCACTTAGACCCTCTTGCCAGTTACTCTCTCTGATCCAATGAATCTGGATTTCTACCACTCCAGTTTCATAGCCTCAAAGGGAAAGAGGGAGAAAACTCCTTATTCCAGAACAGAATGTATTTTGGGATGGAGAGTGCTCTCTGGAGATGGGGGTTTGAACTCCCTAAAGCTGAGAAAGGTGTTTTGGAAAAGGCTTTTCCATTTCCCAAAGGAATCCACTAATCACAAGGTTGCTAAACAAAAGCTGGATGGCAGCCCTACCACAGTTCACTTACTTCACCAAGAGGAGTGGTAGCTTCCTGTTTTCAGGGTACTCATGCTGGGAGAGCCAGATGGACAGAGGTACCTATGCTTTGACAAGGAGTGGAAGAAGAATTCAGATACATCCACATTATCAGTGTGTCTTAAGTACTATCCAGTTCCTCACTGAGTGTGGAAGTTCTCTTCAGTTTAATTCTTAATTACCTTAACATGAATTTATTATTTTTGTTTTGGTCCTTGAAATCTTCTGAGATATAAGGCTAGCTTCATTTAGTTTTTTGTGATCAGACAAATCAAACTGAATGGAGAAATGTGCTATATTATGTTGGTATTAAATATCTTGAGGAGGAGCAGATAATTTTATTTGTAATCATATTAAGATATAAAATTATATCTAATCTGAAACTTGTATCCCTCTTTAATTGATCTCATAAAATGTGTAATGGCCTAAACTGCATTTCGCCTTCACAAGCTCACTGATGCCCTTCATACCTTTTATGAAATGTCTAGTGCACTTCTGAAGACTAAAAAATAGTTTAGAAAATTGAATATCAATTTCACCTTTGTTTTGGTGATGAAAAAATTGTCCTGAGTCATTAAAACATTAAAAAAAAGTGTATCTTAAACATAAATAAAAAGCAATGAATAAAAAAGTCAACAAACTCAGAACGTGGATCAAACTTTACTCAAGCTTCAGGAAATTGAACTGATGACAGGTAATTGAAGGTTAATGAAGTTCTATAAAGCAAAATAATATAAAGCACAAATGCAATTCAGAAACTATTAGATTAGGGTTTTTTTTTTGTTTTGTTTTTTTCTTCCAAAAATCTATACAAAGCACTCTATTGGGCTGAATATATCAAAACACTCTTTTAGCCCCATGTGGAGCCGAAAAGCAGGAACACCACTTCTGTGGGACATTACATTTGGTTTAGAAGTGATACAAAAGCAGCAAAATACTTGGAAGTGGAAAGGTGCACGTTTTGCTTCAGTGGTACACTGCACCTACCCGAAGTGCTCTACCACTGCATGAGAGCTGCCATGTGGCTTCTGTGTTCTGTACTTGCTTTTGCCCATCAGCACTGTAGGGTTTCCCATAATGGCTCATGTTGTGTGATCAAAGACTGGGCCACTCTTTGATAGGAAATGTAGCTCCGAGCAGGGACAGCAGCCTGCGTGTTAAACTGAGGGCTACTGCAGGTGCAGAATGGTAACTAACTAAACCAAAATGTTTTGGTTTGCAATGAAACTAACTTGAAACACAATGCATTGTTTTGCTTTCAGGACTGAAAATACCTGTGATAAAATTAGGGTGTTTCTAGAGCAAAGAGCAACCTCTTAATAAAACCATTCTTGCTAACAAATGTCTGATACAAGCAAGGAGCTTCGCTTCGTATAATTGCATGTTTTGCTTATTGAAATTCTGTAAAATTTAGGGACTACTGAAGTGAATATTTGCATGGTTCTTATATGATTTAGCACAGAAATAGGTCAATAATGAAGTGAAATTTGCATCAGACTTTGATGTAATTGTCATCTGTGTAACATTATATACCCCTCAAAGAGGAGACTTTCATCTGCTTTAAGTAATATTGATATTGCTGCACAGTCACTTTTGAAGTTCCTTGATTTTCAGATCTCTAAACATTTCCACATGATTATTCATGCTAAGTTCTTGTCATGGTCACCTTAGAACTTGCCTATGGATCATGTGTAAAAACTATTGAATTGGACTGTTCCACTTCCACTAATGGAAAAGAAAAAATTGGTGGACTTTTTAGGAGAAACTGTAGTGGAATATAAGAAACACATTACCTGTTTTGTGCTTTTACATGTGCTCCTTTTAAAAGAATCGTCACTTAGATTATTCGGTCAAAGAAAGCAGCATGTAATAAAAGATTTCAAGTAACTATAGAAGCTTAGCAACAGAAACATGGAAGAGTGCTATGAATGAACCAAAACAGATCACTAGAAATACCCACTTCTGCCAAGAAAATTCACATCAGCTGTATTAAACGTTCATAATTATGAAATTTTGTTTGGCTTCATATTTACTCCCAGACATTAGGTTTTAGCCTACTGCAGTAAGTGAAAGGAGTGAAAAAGTGGCACCAATTACAGACGGTGCATGACAGCTTTCAAGGACAGGTAAAGCTTTTGAGTGCCAGTATGTAAAGGATGCTTTCTTATGGTAGCAGAGCATTGTCCTCATGCTCTAAATACATTAACTTCTTTTCATTGCAAGAAAAATAAATATGTTTATATGATAACAATTTTACATTATATATCATAAATATGTTTACGTATCCTATACCTGATAATGTCTCTGATTGCTGCCTCATTTTCTTACTGTTTCACTCAGTGGTTCATGAATGCTGCTTCAACTCTATCAATTTTCCAGTGATTTCCATTGTTTTTAGAGTATTTCACCTTTTCCCACTTTACCAAAGCTCTTTTCAACAAATATATAAAACATTTTTTCTAGTTAAATCAAAAAGGCTTTTTCCCCCTCCCCAGCTGGCACCTCTGCTTTTCTGTCTGTTTTTCAGCATCTTATCCTTCAACTCCATACCAGAAAGGCTAGATAATTCTGAAAGTCAATGTTAGATTATTCTAAGATTGATGTTTGAGTGAAGTCTTTAATTTATTTAGGTAATTATTTGTGTCATCAAATCTTAACCATATTGATTGCTTGACAAATGGCATTTGTCATTTGCTTTTTGTGATTTTTCTCAGGAACTGGTACATCAGTTACAGTCTGTTTTGGTTTTTTTGGGTAGATGATAATTATACAAAAGAAGACCTTTTTTTAACCTTTGCAAGCTTTTAGAAATATAACTGTTCATTTCCTCCAGTGTATTATATTATTATTGTTATTATTATTATTAAATAATATAATTACATAAATAACAACAACAACAACAATAACTATTTGGACAAGCCTTTGCTACACTTTAGCTTTCTGGAAACCTTTGTGTGAATTAAATATTGGTCAGCTGAATTAGTCTAACTGAGAATATGACAACAATAAAAGCAATTAAATGGACCAGAAAGCTTTATTTATGGGGTTGTTTGCTATTTTGAGGTTTGCAATAGGATAATTTTTGTGTTCATAATCTGCATCTCTCTGATTTTCAACTTGCTTTTTTTTCCCTGATTTTTTCTGCCCCATTCCTTCCTAGTTTGGGGATCAAAAAAAGACAGGCAAAGAAAACAAAGGAGGAGGAATAAATTTCCCACAATGAAATCTATTACACTGAGGTCATATTTCAGGATAATGTGGAGGGACATGAGGAATGATGTTTTCCAGTTTCACAAAGATAAAGCATCCTTATTATATGTTAACCATATCCAGTTCTCATTTCTGATGAAGGACAAAAGAATTTAGGAGACCAATCTTTTGAATTACAAGGATCTGAAGGAAAACCAGGGAAATTCACATTTGTGCTCTTTCTGCAGGGTGATGGTTTCAGAGTAAAATGAACAGTAGTCTTTGTCTGGAAGTTGTGAATTCTAGTACTTGAACGTGGCAGCTAGAGATCCTCTTAGTTGTCTTAATTCTCTGGTGCATGCTCTCTTTTATGAGACTTAGCTTGTTTCAACTGAAAAGCATTCCTGCAGGAAAGCAGCACAAATAGCATGTTATTGAAAAAAAAGTATAGAATCTTTTGTCTATCTGAAGTCATGTGGTTCTGAGTTTTCTGTCTAGATTTCATTAGCACTGTAGTGAAAGATCCAGAAAACTATGTGCAAAAATTAATAAACAATTGAATTTACAAGGAATTATCATAGAAATGGAAAATCAGAGAGAAGAAATGTATGCAGAATAAAACAAATGAAATAATCACATCAAGTGGGGTTTGAGAGATGACACAGATGACACCTTATAGATTATTAAAAAGAAAAAAGAGTAGATCAATAAGCATTCAAAGTTACTGTTATTGTCATTGCAGATATGGCCACAAAAGATTCCAGCAGCATTCATAGAAAGCACAGCAAAAACAGGAGACAGAAAAAATAAAATAATAAAAAGCCCAGTTCTCTTCCAGAAGGTCAGAACAGGACTCTAGTTCAAGTGCTGTAAGAATTGCCTGGAGTCTCTAAAAAGTGCCTTATAAAGGAATCTCCTGTCTTTCGGGTAAATAGGAAACAAGAGAAGACAAAACTCTAATGTGGGTGCTAAGACTGTCTCCCTACACTCATTCTTACACCTAATATATATTTCAAAGGAACAGGACTCTTGACTCTGGGATACTGGTTTCTATTAATATTTAAATTGTTAAATCTGCCCAGTTAGTATAGATCTATTTTTATTTTCTGACTATATACAGTAAGGGGTAGTAAACTTATAGTCAGAAAACTTCCATGCACCCAATGTGTTCTTCATGCACACAAGGACATTTCAATAGCTTGAAATTGCAAATATACTCAAGCTTCTTTCGGATTCCAAATCCAACATTAGCAAAGTTTTCACAGCAAGATTCTTTATTTTTTGTCATTTTTCAGTTTTGGATATTCGTGCTTTCCTAGGTTAGAATATTGTTTTTTCCACAAAGGCATAAATTTCTATTTGTGACATGGCTATAATTTCCATAGCAACAAATCATAGTATTATGAAGGTAAGCAAAATCCAGCTACAGAAGGCTGCCAGTGGTGTGGATGAAAGCTTGGGGAAAACTCACCGACAAAGTAAAAAGTGTTTTGTTTAAATTCCATCTTTTTGTTTGCTCAAGGATAAACATGTTTTTAAGAGGGGTGTTCCAAAGTTGTCTGGATTGACTTCACACAAATTTGGACTGGCTCCTGACAGAACTCTGGTGACACTAACTGCTCCATATCTCTGGAAGGTACTGAATACCTTATTCAGGCAACATTTTTACTGAATTCTCTGGGAGTTTTTCAATTATACAGATTCCTATATCATAGGTTAGTATCCTTACAGAAGTTTAACCTATAATTTAAGAGTATAACTTGTATAAATATACCAAATGCTTGCTCAAGATTTCCAGAATGTTTCATCAAGCCTATCTTATACCCACGACTGGTGTTCATGATCTTGTTAGTGATGCTTTAAAAAAGTTTTGTGATAACTGTTTGAGGTATATTAATGAAGTGTTTCATCTGTACAATGGGACCTTATACAAACTAGATTCAAAAGAAACAAATGTTTTTATGGTATTTTAAAATTATTATATCTGCATTGAGTACTGAAGCAGTTATTTTCTTTCATATTGATTTTTAATTATGCTGACTGTACATTATTTAAGAGAGGGAAGAGGAAGTTAAATCCTAATCTTATTAGTACTGGTATAAAAGGCATCAAGTTCAATGGCATTGCAGCTTGTCCTGGGTCTGATGTGACTGAGAACAGATGTGAGCCCCCTCAGATTAGCTTTTTATTCCTATGACATAGTCATTTTGTTCTGGATTAGATTTTTCATTCATATGACATGGATTTGGCACATGTTGAATTGATCAAAGAGTAGACAAGGCCAAGCCTATCTGATTATGTAATTGCTTCATCTGCTGTACTGTAGTTGCACACGGCCAAAACCTAAGATCTCCAGTCATTTTGAATCAGTCCTTTTTAAAACAGGCCTCAGCTGTCTTCTAGGTTTGTTAATGCAATGGCACTGAAAACTGCAAATTTGCCTAATAAATAAGAGTGGTTTAAATAGAGAGGTGTAAATCCGTTAGTTCCTTTTAGCTGGTAGATTTGTACCCAGGTAATTAAAACCAGAGGCTGACCATGACCAGAAGAGGGAGATTTCAGCTGTTTGGCTCAATGTTCAGCTTCTCCAAGAGTTTCCGTGTAACCTTAGTCAAGGTATGTTGTTACTTGGTGCCAATTTTCCACATAAAAAAAATTATTTTTCAGTTTCCAACTTTGCCGTAGCCTTTTGGAAATAACCCCCCCCCAAAAAAGAAATGTTTTTTACTCCCATTAGGAAGTGCTCAATAGAACAGGACCACAGTCTTAGAGGATACTATGGGATTTGACCTCAGTTCAACTGAAATAGCCTAATGGTGTTTTCAGTGTGTGTATGGATGTACAGGTACTTTAGGGGAAAAAGTCATACTCTGGCTTCTACACCTCCATTTCAGTAATGGAATGTAATCAGGTTGCCTTGTACATGAGGCTTATGTAACCTTTAGATGGTACAAAACTCTCTGTAAAAGTCAAAAGTCTCCTCATATTAAAAGCGAAATGTTTGGCTCAGTTGCCAATTTTCTAAGACTTTCTGAAATTTTTCTTGTCGACTAGCTCCTTTCTTGTTGGTGCATAAAATAACTACAGAGTCACCACAGATGCTATTGTGCATATTGCTTGAGAAAGTGTCTTTCATTCTTCATTTGTTCTGAAAAAAGCAACAGCACTAGAGAGCCCTCATCCCTGTCTGTAATAATCACATCGTTTCACTCACTCGTAGCTGGTGACTTTTCTAAATATTTTTGATCAATAGAAAGAAATGTAAAAAATCAGTAGATTGCAGCTTGTAGCTGGAATTGATAGATAGTTTAGGTGGCAGGCTTTGAACACCCTTGGCAATCAGTAGTTGAAAGAAATTACCTTACTTCCATAGCTAGGATCTTCTGCCAAATTTACCCTGTTCACGTCTAAATCTCTTACATATTTTAAAGGATTAAAGTTAAAGATGAGATTAAAAACTTTCCTCTTGGCTTCAAAAAGAGAGCAGAATTCTCTCTACAAGCATAACTGACAACCTCCCATGAGAAAAACAAGTAAAACACTAAAGATGCTTCCCCATCTTCTTAACCATTTATTTTCCTTTTTTTTCTTTAGCTAGATGTCTCACTGAGATGCCTCTTTACAATATGGTGTTGTTAGACCTTATGAAAAGGTTATACTTTATGATTTGACATACAGTATTTTTCTTCCTTTGAACTCTTCTTTGAATCCTTAATTCTTAACAGTGTAGTTAATTCTGCATGTTGTGGCAGAATTAATTGTGTTGCCATAACATCACTTTCCCCTAATAAATTTTCCACTGTGGGGATTTCAGCACTTCAAAGACGATACAACATACCTTTTGCTAACCAGATGATAAGGTTTTGTCTATGCAATGGAGCCAATGATTATTTTTGAACCAACATATAATTATGAAGACACAGTGAGAGAACTTTCAACATGCTCACAAGTGGCAGAACTAAATGCAAGTAGAAATGTCATGTTGGGGTGGAGGTTCAAAGTTAGCATCCAGTCTTCGACTCTGCAGCTGCTATAATTACACAACTCTGTAAATTGGAATCATTTATCCTCTGCCAACTGCAGTAATTAATTTTCTCTTCAGTCAGTGGAGGGGGGATTGATCTTTCCTTTGTGAAAATCTTTCTCACGCAAATACCACTTTGCTCTTCTATGTTTCCAGTTCTGAAAATTTGTCCTTCTATGCAACAGCTATTAAAGAGTGGGGTTGCAGCTTCCTTGCCTTTGTGCTCTTGTCTGTGTAGCAGTGATGAAAATGAAGATCCGAAGTATATCCGAAGTATAAGGTTTAATCATAATACTTAATCACTACCTGATTGTGGAATTAGGGTAGCTTGGCTAGTAGCAAATGTGCAAACCTTTAGGTGATTCTAATAATCAGTAGAAGACAGATATTTCTTCTGTCTAAAGGCCTCTTGAAAATCTATGAAAATTATGCATGATTTACATTGCATTCAAAATGTGTGTCTCCATTCTCACTCTGCCCTTACTATCTAAATAAGTGGCAATACAGGAAGAAATCTTCCATAAGAAAAAAGCCATAATCTGAAATTTATCCTTAATCTGGATAAGGATAATCTGGAATTTATCCTTAGATATCAATTTTCATCTGGGCTTTAGCTTCCTTATAATTTTTTGTTGCTGCAAAAGAGCTATTGCCACAAAATTAATGCCTAATAGATATTGTGTAGGAGAGAAGTCTACATTGTGATAGGTTTTATGTTGTATTCCTGTCCTAACTGATCTGGAGTTAAGCACAGAGGCTGTATGTAGTGGTGAGTGGCAACATGGTGTGCCTCTGCAGGATGGCCAGTGTTCCTGGTGGCCTGAAAGCACCTCCAGTCAGCAACAGTGAATATATGATGGAGTTTCTGTTGGGTGTAATTGAATTGATCCCTCACAGACCACAGAAATAAATCAGCAAGAATGGACTCAAGCTTGCTTTCCAAAGGGCTGCTGGTTCTGAATATGTGACTGGGCAGGAGTCAGGACTTATATCCAGGGAGGATGGCAATCTGACCCTTCCAGAGCCCTCACTGTTGTCCTTCCAGTTCAGGAAGAGGTATTTCAATGCTGCATTGCGGAAGGCCTCTTTGTTATCATTATCCACGCTCTGCTTGTCCACAGAGAATATAGAAGACTTCTGTCTCATGACTGTGCACAGAATCCTTCTCCTTAACAAGAACTTTCTCAAGTTTTGTTTGGTCTTAAATACTGTATTTATTTGACCTTTTCACAGACGATCTCACACTTTTGGGGCCAGATCTTCCACTGCAGTAAAGCTGTTGGCATTTTTCTGGTGGCGTGTTGGGTTCTGGTGAATGCTGATGTGTAAGCTGCTTTTAAGACACTACTCTGAAGCTACTTCATCATCCCTGGTGACTTATGCTACTGGACTATACCAGACTCCAGCTGCCACAGATTGCTCACCTGTGATGGTAGTTGAAAGCCCAAGGGAAGGTTTTTATCCCTCATTGTAGTTAAAGTTGTATTTTATTTGGGCTAGTGATCCCCCAGACCTCTAGGACCTGATCTGCAGTTTTGTGTGATTCTGAGTGAAGATACAGTGCAGGAAGGATCAGAACCAAGGCAGAATTCTTAATTGTGTTATCAGTATAAGGATAGGTCATTTAAACGGTTTGTCTTTCTTCCTTTGCTAGTGCCTGGTTGAACCCTTTCTGTAATCCTCTGCAAATGATCTGCTGCTCCTGAAAGATTGTTTTGTGGCAAGCAAGAGAAAATAAAATAAAATTATAGGAGTTAGAACACTTGTAATATAAGAAGTAAAATAAATATTTTTTTCACTATTTTTTCTCTCAGCATCTATATATCAGCTATTTATATATATTAGTAAAACTGCTGTATATACAGTAAAAAAGATGGCCGTTTAAATAGAAATAAAATAATGCTTACCTTTTGATCATAAAGAAGAAATGGGGGATTTGTCTCCAGAAAGAAACTCACTATATTCCAGTTTGAGATATGTGATAATCCTTCTTTGTATCAGAGTTTACTACACAGTTAAAACACATCAAACATGATCAAGCTACATTTATCAGCAGAAAACAGCTCAAGTAAAATTATTAAAAATCCTTTGAATTTCAAAGGTAAGAATACAGCGTATTCCTTTGGTGTTTAACTTCATATGGTGATGCAGAATAATCTGCTTCCAGGCCTTGATCTTTGCATATTTATACTTGCTTTATTGGTGTTGGGGGTTTTGTTTGTATTTAATAATTATGCAGCTCAGAGTGGTTGTTGGACGCATTTCTGGAAGTATTGTAAAAATCAGTATCAGTTTGGACAGGCAAAGCCTCCATATTCTGAGAGTAGACTTGCATTTGAAATCAATACATTACTTGTATTTGGGAAGCCTGGAGCAAAATCCTCAGGTGGGGTAAATCACCATAACTCCTTTGACTTCCATGAGATAAAGGTGATTTTCACCAGCTGGGAATCTAGACTTTGTTTTGGTTTCCCATTTGACTAAACTGAGACAAAAGCAAAGAAAATGTTTTATAGATACTAAGTTTTCCTGAAAAAGAAATTAAAAAGAAAAAAAAAATCTGAGGGGGGATCGGGGATCACAGTAAATGAGCATCTCTGAGTGGAACAAAGGAATAGAAGAGAGGGGCTAATTGTTTAATTAGTAAATGTCTGCTTGGTTAATGACATATTAATGAGTTTTTAAGACAGTCATATCATTTACCATAAAAGACCCATGTGTGTATCCCTGGATGTACTGTATAATTAAGTAATGTGACCCATAGGAGTTCATCATTTAAAAACCTGTCAGCTGTCTCATGTTTGGTAGCAGATGAGAAAGCTCAGGAGGGGCTCACCAGGAGGACTCAGTTAGGTGTCCAAAATATCTTGCTGTAAACCAATCTGTTACTCTGTCAGCAGCGTGGTACCTGTACATAAAGTCAATGTGGATTAGGATTTGCCCAGCAGTCTGCTGAGTTTTTTAACAGAAAAGTTTTCTCTGTGAGGTGGTGGGTCCCACAGGCTTCTTCCTCTCAGCTTAATTTCATCATCTATAGGAGCTGAGCAAGTGAGGTGCTTCTTCAAGGTGCTGGCCCTGGGCTGAGATGTGAATTTTACCCAGCACTGATACAGTTCACTTTATTCTCTAGCTACTTTATCTCTGTTAATAAGAACTTATCTTTGGTTGTAGATCTGATAAAAAACATGTACTGTACTACTAAATAATTCTTCAGGCTATGACAACAATCTATATCCATCTAAAAATTTTCCTCCTTCCTTCTCCTGTACCCTACTCTAGGGCAGCAGTAGGCATAGGGGTGTTTTAATCACAAAATGTATTCTTTACCCTTTTCATATCTGGATACTGCTTTGTGGAGTGTTGCAGAAAACTTGCTGCTCATGTTCCTTTAGGTTTTAAGATGAAGATGTACATTAGGAAAGGTGTGGCTATTGGAAACTACTTGCCTGCACCTTCAAAGAGGGGTGTAAACATCAGTATCACTCATCCTTTCTGTCTCAACATGAACATATACATAATTTCATACACAAATCTATTTCATTCCTGGGATCCAGGTTTAAAGGCTATTCAAATTTGGGGTGAGCTTCAGGTGCAGGGGATGCAGGCCTAATGTTTATACTTTCTCTCAAAAGTGTCTTAAGCCATTGAAAGAGAATGGACAAACTACTGCATGATATGCAGAGAATGCTAATTGCACACCTAATTGATCCGGATGTGCAGATCTGATGCTGATCAATTATGCAGAATGTGTGGTAAATCCGATACATCTGGCGTTAGAGGCACAGGTGATGAAAGCCATTTTAAATCTTGGGATTTTGGGCTTGGCTTGGTATGTGGGTGTATGATATCCTGGCAGAACACTCTTATAATTTCTGCTTCCTTTCCTCAAAAGTTTTTGGAGGGATTACAAGAGGGCACCATCTCCAAACTTCCAGGCTTTAATGTGGAGAATCCAAATAGTGCCTGCAAAGAGATGGATGGGTCTAACTCTACTGTGCTGTTCTATTAATAGTATGGAGTCTGGTCCTAAAGAGTCTATGGGTACATCAAGAAAGCTCTTTGGTTTCCATAATACATGCTTAGCAAGTTACAAAAGTACCTATATAGAGAAAAAACATTAAGGAACATTGATAGAGTTTTTAATTTCTTTGTGTTAAATTTTTATGATTTTTTCCAGTTTATTTTTTTTTTTTAATTGGACACCTATGACAAAATATTGTAGTAGTAGTTGTCTAAGAAAATATTATAGTTCTAGAGGCAGGTTTTGTTCAAATTACTAAAAGTTTTTTTCTTATTTTCCATAAAAATAAATACACATATTATAAAATAATTCCAGGAGTTGTAAAATGAAAATTGTGACTTGTTGCGAGTCTTGGTATCTGGGAACTGGATATTTTTTGAGGTTCTCCTTTTTAGGGCACCACTTCCAGTCTTTTCAGGTTTGGTAATGAAATAGAAGTAGACAAAGGAGCTAAGCTTCTTTATCATACGTGTAAACAAAACCAAAAGTGCTGCTACCTTAGCCTTAGGGATGACTGACAAGACAGCAGAAGAAGCTAAATGGATCATTTGTCTCAGTCACTACTGACTCAGAGTCATTGTGATATTCTAGTATTGCCTTCTGAGTCATACTTTTAGAAAGCTATTTCTTTGTCTTGTTTTTTTTTTTCTTTTTAATCTTTTGTGAACATAGAGGTTTTTTGAGAGAGAGTATTTGAAATATAGCCCCTTCCCCAAAGATGGACATTTAGCACGTGAACATATAACTCTTGGATTACATCTGTGCGCAAGCAGAGATAGGAAAGCACTCAGTATAACACCTGTCCCTAATACATGGTGTAAAGGTCACAGACAGAAATGGTATAGACCTTATAAATTTTTAATTTTTTTTTTCCAATTTGTTTTTTTGGCAATGGTAAGTGAAGTACCATTGCTCCTGATAGAAGAAGTTTGAGAGCAAATATTGCACACCGACTAAAGGCTTAATTCTGATCTCCCCTCTGCGGGTGTGCATCATTAATGATTCATTGCATATTTTGAATAATAAGCTGTCTGTATAGCAGAGGGCAGGACATAGTCCTAGGAGACTATTGCATGTGTGATGCATTAAGATAGATATTGAGAATGTGTATCTTATTAAAGTAGTTTTCTTGGGTTAGGTCACTTTTGGGGTGTATGTATGTCTATTGATCTGCAAATTAGAGAAAATTAAAAAGCCATCTCGGAAAACATTCTACAGAATGAGACGGTAGAAATACAATTTTAAAAGAAAGCTATTTTTTTTTAAAGGACATGAAGCATGACCTTCACCTCCTGAGTTAATAACATTCGAGCAAAACTGACAAAATGTATTTGCCTGCTCTAGTTCATTTAGATTCTTTTATCTGTTTAAAGTGTAATCTCCATCTTGTAAAATGAATGTGAAAATTAAGTGACTTTGGCAACACTCTGCTTTCCTGAAATGATAACTATAATGAAAAAGGAATAATATTTTATTTGTCTATAAAATACATTGCTGTGTAAGAGAACAAGCAGAACCTTGGAAAGTTGCTATGTGTATGATCTGTACAGAAACATTTCCGGACTCAGTATTCCGCGTGTGTGCGTGTACTGTGCACACACATCAGACCTCAAAATGTTTGTCCTCTTATTGTCAAGTAAGTGTGGTTACAGGAAACCAAAACTAAAACTAAAACCAAATCCCCAGACTCTTTTTTTCTTTTTTTTCCCCTCTTTTTTTTCTTTCTTGTTTTTCTTTTCCCCTCAGTCTTTCAACAAAGCTAGGTATAGCTAACTTCTTAGTTTTGAGTTGAATTATAACAGTCTGCCCCAGCTGAGGATCTGCCTCATAGTAAGTATGGTGTGGTCTGTTAAAAGAGCACGTTAAAGCAGTGTTATTCTACATTCTTTTGTACCTTTAATATTTTTAATCATACTATGATTATGCACATTATATTATGACTCTGATACATATTATGATTATGCAATACAAAGCTTCAGGGATGTAATCCTAGCATGACTGAGGTGAATTCACACTCTCGTGTCAGAAAATTAAAACATTACAGCTGTAAAAACAGTATTAATTTCCTGTATGTACGAGAAAATGCTCTTTCTAAGAAATGTCTTCCATTTTTCCACTCTTTCCATAAGAAAACCTTTGTCAGCCTGCTTTAGGAATGCAGCAGGACCGTTGTGTCCAGATTGGAAGGTGAAGGTTTTTCTGCCTGCTCCATGCTATTGGCTGACACTGAGAATGCAGGAAAAGAGAAGGGCGAAAGAAATAGAAGCGCAAAAAACAGTGGCTGTTACCCTTTTACACATACCTCCCATTCCCTAACCTCTCTTCAAGCACAGGCAGAAATATGTTATTTATAAACAAAACTTAGGCATGTGGGAAATTGGGTTTGATCCAACAATGCACATGTACCTTGAAGACCGTGGCTAGCCAGGGGTAGTGGTATTGTAGTTACATTGTGCAATTCTAAGTAATTGCTTGAAGAATACATGTGAGGAAATGTTTTGCTTGAAGAAAGTCATGGACCCAGGCTTTGGCATTCTTCCTGACAGGATGAAACCGTGAAAGAAGTAGTTTGTCTGTAGTAGAGCAGGAATATTTGGGCTATTGATGCTCCCATTTTCTAGTTCAGTTTCTGTACTGGGAATATTTGGGGGTAAATAGTAGCTACACACTGGTGTGTGTGGATTTATTATATTTACTTCTGGCGTATCTTATTGTCTGTTACGTGTACAATATACATAGATAATAATAGAGTAAAAAGAAATGCAATTGTGTGTATATTGGACTAGATAGTGCTGTCTGTGCTTGGAGAAAGGAAGGAGGATTATTTGATCTGTGTTTTAAGAGAGAGTGATACTGTGAAGTTTTTTAACTTTGTAAGCTTTCCCTTTGAGGGAGATATGTGTGCAATCTGCATGCCTGGCTAACTCTTTGATGATAAATTTGGACTCAGTTTTTAGTCAACTACAAGAAGGTGCCAAAAGCATTGGCGTCTGTTTTAGAAAATTGGCAGAGCTTCCTTGGCTGCAAATTTCTTTATCCTGCCTCATTGCTTTGCTCCTATCAGCTTTTACCTGCATGAAGAAAGACCAAAAGAAAAAGGCAAGAAAACCCTTTAAAACTTAAGTAGCTATTACAACAACAGAGCCTAAACCACTCAGGGTGAAGATTCTGTAATTTCCACTCTTTACACATACTAGGTGCAATCAAACAACTTGAAGCAATAACACAGGGGGAAATATGTTTTACATAACTTGACTTCCAAATAGTGATTATCCCTTCAAGGCTATTTGTTTTCCCAAGAATCCTGCTGATTATAGGCTCTATGTTAAACCTGTTTCAGATGATAACCTAGCTAAACCTGGCATCTGTTACACTAGCTGAATTGTGGTTGCTATGAATGAGCAGGAATGATGGATTTCTTCTGCATGCAGAAATGTTGTCTTAGACAGACTAGCATGGTGATATGAGGTACTAGTTCCAGGAGATCACAAAAGATGAGGTGAAACCTCAGTAGCTGAAGATCAGTAGAAGAAACCTTGTTGTCTTCAGTGCCAGCAAGCCATTGCCTCTAGTGTTTATGAGTGATTCTTCTAGTTGGCTGTGTGTGACTTTAGATCCTAAGAACTGTTTTTTTTTTTTTTTATGGTGGATAGATTCATGGCTTAGTTGGTCTTCTCCTGTTTTGCTTTATTTTTAAAATATTCTTTTTGTTTCTTTTTTCCTCCAAGATTTCTTTTGCTTGTTTTGAAAATATGAGGTAGAGTCATGGTCTGATCTGACAAAATAAATGGGGACAAAATAAATGGGAGGTACTGTTCTTAATCTATAATTCATCATGCAAGAAGATCTGAAATCTTCTAAGCAGATCGAAGTTATGAGATCCTAGAAAGCTGTCAAGAATCTAGCCTCGGTCTTTTGCAGTAATATGTAGTCCCAAGGGAAATCACATTCACATTTCATGCTCCCTGCTTCTGTCTGGAGCAGGTAGAGACTGGATGTTTCTAGGAGACAAAATATCTCAGTTTTCCTTGTAAACTGTTAGTTTTTCTTGTAGGGCTGTCAGTGCAGAGCAACTTAGGCACACAGTGCAAATACCAACAATCCTTACTGATGGTCCTTGTCTGGCTCTCATTTAGTTCAGACCACAAACCTTTCTTTACCTGGGTTTCCAAAGCCTGTCTTGCATTGAATTTATGATGTTTGAAGGAAGTTGTTTTGGAAAGAAACTCACAGTGAACTTTAGTTCCTGGAAGCTGCAAATCTCTCCAGCATCAATTTCTAAGGTATGAGGGTCCTAGTAATTCTTCATTCCTTCCCTCTTGCTGTTTCTACAATGGAAATTGATTCTGCCTTATCTCCAGAACAAGTTGCATCTGTAAAATAGATGGAACCACAGATGGATAATATTAAATTTGTGGTAGAGAGTAAAGGACAGGTGAATCAACACAATACAAATAACAAAATATTATAATTTTTACTGTACATATTTCAAGAAATGTGTTATTTGAAAATTGTTTCCACACTTATTTGGATACTTACAAGGGTAACTACTATAGGTAAAGAAAATCATTGATATTTTCTAAGCACATTTTAATATTAGCAAGGTCTGCATTTATATTAACATGCTGCATCAGTACTAAGATATCTCCGTAGCTTTCACTTTCCATATTGCCAATTTAGGTCCTTTTGTTTAATTAATTGTGTTTTATAATAGGAAAGCTGAAAAAAATTTAAAGAATCCTGTTAGGTATTTTCATCCTCATATTTTAAAACACTAAAAGTATTTCTTGCAGTCATTTAAGAATCACTACTACATTCCCTTCCCACTGCAAATGCTCTTAAACATCCATCTTGTGGTAGTGCCCAAGATATAAGTCATTAGAGCAGCTCTGCAGTAAGGAAGAAAACATAAGGAGTCAAAGAATCATAATTCACACCCTTCTGAAGTACAAATGGCCTGCCAGGTGATTTAAGAACTTAGAGCTATACAGTTTAACTTAGGGTACTAAGGTAAAACCCAGACTTCTGTACATTTACTGGCATTTATGGTCACTGACTTCGTGGGTGGTATTAGATATGCTTAACATTTTCTGATAAGTTGTGTATACACCTTTTTTGCACCAAAATATCATTGGCTTTTCCAAGAGTATGGCTTGATCAAGGATTAAATAAATTGATCTCCTATGTCTCTTTGCCTGTTAGTTAAGCTGGTAGTGTATTAGTGTTGTTCATGGGTGGATTTAGGAGTTTTTAAGTTAAACACTTAAACAGTTTGAAATACACTTGTGGGAAATGCTATTGCCTAAATGTAATTGCTAATCACTTAGGTGACTCATCCAGCTTCATAAGAAATAGAGCTGAGGGACTAGAATAAGAAAAAACGTTTATAGACATATATATATTTATATAGTGGTTAAAAGGTTAATTCTGCTTATTGAATTTTATTTCTTGGTTGAAATTTCTTTATATTTAGATGGTATAATAATTGCTAATAGTCTGATACTAGGTAGTTATTGGCACTGTATTCATAAAGGGGATAAAATCACTGAGAGCCTGTTTCCTACTGTGCATGTATTCATCCACTTGTGAGTGGAACACTGAGAAAGGTCCCCCTTAGATGAGCATAAGAATCCTTGACTTGCATATTTTTATAAATATCTGGAAGAGTGGGGAGGAAAATTTTCTGATGCCTGAGTTCATGGCGCATTGCCAGTGTGTCAGTCTACTAATTTTGTTGTGGTTTTGTTTCTTACTTGGTTTCCTGCAAATATAAGGTTTTCCATGACCCTTTTAAGCATTATTGAAAGTTTATCAATGGGTTGACTGATCTGCTGAATTGTTCAGAAAGATTTTATGCAGTCTTTTTAAAGCCATAAATACATCCACAACTCTGGATTATAGAACAAACTCATAATGGGTGGTGGAATTTTTTGGTGGTTGTTTTTTTGGGGGGGTGAGGGAGGCAGGAGGGAAGGAGGGGAGGATTTGTTTGTTTGTTTCTTTGAGTGTTTCTGGTTTTTTTTTGTTTGTTTAGGGAAGCACACCTCAGTAGATTGACTACTGCCTTTCCAGACAGTGTTGGCAGGCATCCCGCAAGTACTGAGTTCTTAAAAAAGTGGTACATCCTCATTTTTGTTCATTCCAGCTGCAATGTAGGCTTGAGGAAAGAAGTGGAAACTTTACACTCTTTTCCCAGATTCAATAAAGTGACATTTGACGCTTAGTGTACAATTCCCTCCCGCTTCTTTTTTGCCTGGTCTCTTTCATCTGTGCATCTCTTAAGACAGAATTACCAAGAGATTTTTGTGTCAAGAAGGTCAAGGTGTTGAACTTTAAGGGTTATCAATTGCAATTGGATGGCAGCCCAGTGGGAGGATCTCTTAATGGGGTGGAATAAGAAACTTACTTTTTAGCC
Organism: Aphelocoma coerulescens; assembly: GCF_041296385.1. Classification (NCBI taxonomy): domain Eukaryota; kingdom Metazoa; phylum Chordata; class Aves; order Passeriformes; family Corvidae; genus Aphelocoma; species Aphelocoma coerulescens. The sequence goes on along the minus strand of NC_091015.1, from coordinate 77,635,641 downwards.
TCCTTAAAGGTAATACTTTAAAATGTGTACTCAGAGGAAACAATCTTTGATTTAGCATGTTTTGTGTCCTGCTTTTCAGAACATGAAGGCCTTGGATGATTAAACTATTTTTAGTAGATGATGAGTAGAATTCCTCTGACTTTGATTACAGTTTCTTTTGCATTTAACCTCACCTGAAGAGGCGTGCAGCTGGGGATTTTTCTTCTGTTAGTTTTTTGGTGTGTTTGCTGGAACTGTGTCACTTTCTCCTTTATTCATGTTAATTTCTAGCTATTCATGTTAATTTCTACCTATCAGTATGACATAACCTCTGAAAGTCAGAAACATGGAAATGGTCCTTGTTCACTTGATTAGCCAGGCTGGGTAGCTGATGAAGCAGGAACTCCTCAGTCACAGCTGAACTGATCAACAGAAAAGTGAAATTGTTCATCTCTGGTAAGAAATAAAACAAAAAATGACAATTTTCTCCATTGCTTTCTTCTCTCATAGAGACATTTCTACATTTTAGTTTCATCTTTAAATGTTCTGTGATCACATGGACACTAATATTTTCTTATAGAAATTTGTCAGTTGTTGCCCCTAAAAACACCCAAAGCTGCAAAATAAAAAGGATGTGAAGCTAGTAGGTTTTAAAGGAATATAGACAATATAAAATGTAGCGTCTTTAGACAAGGACTGATTTGTATTCTTGTATATAAATAAGTTGGCTAATTGAAGCTGGCACACCACCACCCTAAGGAAAGATGAACAGCTCAGCAGTGGATGTATCTTCTGCTGCTCAGCTCTAGATTTTACTGCACAATCACCCTTTTATGCCTAAAGCTCTGGGGGGAGATATCAGTGCTGTCTTTATATGTCAGGAAATAAAAGCCAGGAAGGAAGAAGGAACAACACTGGCATAAGAATAAATGGATATAAACCAGCCATAAATTCAATAGAATGGAAATTAGAAAGACATTTCTGTTCTATACGAGAACTTAGGTTCTGGAACATCTCTCTGATAGGCAGAGTGGGAGTGAAAAAAAAAATCAACACAAATACCACACCAACAAACCCAAAACCTTCTAAATCCTTTAGAAGTTAGAATGAAAAAGTTGATAGTAGTAATGTAATGCCCATGCCTGGGCTTCAGTTGCCTGACTTAGCAGCTGGGATAGTCTTGGTGGCCTGGAAAATGTCATCCAATCCAGTGCTCCTACAGCTCATTCCAGTGAAATCACTGACAATATTGACGTTCACTGGATCTCCACCACTTGCTGTCAGTGAGAGGTAAGCACTGTACAGCATCTAGAAGCTGGCCTGTTGAAAATCATTATGTAGATTGAATGATAAAAACAAATGAAAGAAATTTTCTTATTTCAAGACTTACAAATCACATGGTGGTTTTTTCACCTTTCTCTCCAGAACTTGGAACAGTCCAGGGGGAGCAGAGGTGGGGAACACAAGCCCTGAAGCTGTGGCCTGCATATATGTGTGACTGTTAATACAATACTAAGATATCAGTCATGAAATGGTGATTATCTTCTTAACATCTATTCATTTAAAGGAATACAAAATGCTGTAATTTGAGTGGCAGCTCTTATCCATAAAGCATTATTCTCTCTCTTAAGCTTTGATTAGATACATCATGTGCCATTAGATTCCACTGCATTATGTTTAATTTCTCTTCGACTAAGTAATAATGCCATACATTAAAGTTAAACCTTAAAAACATTAAAGAGAAGATACTTTAACCTGCATTAAGAGTGTGTTTAGCTATCCATAAAGCTTTTCTCTCCCCTAAAGATAAATACCCAGACACTTAAATAGGCACAATACTTATGCTAAAACAAATAGATTCCTATAATGGACTACTTTTTTTTTTTTTTTTTTTTTTTTTTTTTTTTTTTTTTTTTTCCCAATGAATGCCAGGCTTGGTACACTTATACTGTAAAGAAAGACTGTTGCTATAGGAAAACCTGTCATCTGACAATTCCCAGGAACCCCTCTGCTGCTCTTAAGTATTTTTCTCTTTGGAGAACTGCCAAAATCCACTTTAATCCAAAATACTTTAAAGACTTATGGGTTTGATCCAAAGTCCATTGAAGTCAGTGGAGATTTTCGGTGCCTTCAATGGGTTGAACAGGCTGTTGAAACAAGCTGAAGGCTGACATCTCATTTACTTTGGGGATACTGTTATCTTACTTATGTAGGTTAAGAGTAATTATAGGTAACATAGTGGGACAAACCCTGCAATCCTTAGATAATTCCTATTTAAGCTCAACTACTGTTTAAATCATGGATGCAGATGAAAATATTCTACTTTGTTCTTTAATTAGCAACAACAACCAAAGGCACAGATCTTTAATTTCTCATTAACTATTGGTATATTAGGCCAGGTAAGAAGCAGATATGGAAAAAAAAGTGTTTTGGTTTTAAATGTTTGTAGCCAAGAAGCAGTGTTCAGAGGATTATGGCATTCATTTTCTTGCCTAATAAGGTTTTATGCCACACCCTTAAGCACATTTTTGAAGTATCTTTAGGAACAGTTCATAACAACAATAGCCTAATTTTCCTTTCCTCCCTGAGGCAGTTGGTGCTCTTGATTTTTTTGTTTGTTTTCTTGCTTACCTACTTTTCTCTTTGCCTGTGACTTGGCACACTGAAGCTGGTGCAAGTGTGTTGTTACCCTCACTGCACTTTTGACAGCAGGGAAGGTAGGAAGGGGATGTCCAAGTGTCCTGGGCCAGGATGGGTAGGAACAGCTGTCTTTTATTTCCACTTCTGAAGTAGTGCACTTCTATCAAATTCCCAAATCACTGCAGTGTTTCACCCCTTTCAGTTCCTCACTCTGAAAGGAAAATTCACAGGATACTATATTAAAAAAAGTCAATAAAGAAATTATAATTTTAACCTTTCCTTCCCTTCAAAGAAGCTTGCTTGTTTTGACAGTTTACCTTTTTGAAGATAAGTTTTATTTTTAAAAAATTGTACTGGAAAACTTCTGATCAGATTTTATGTGAAATCCTAGTGTCTCCTAAATTATTTTCGCCTGCTCTACTAATGACAATGTTCACCTCAACAGCTTTGGATTGATAATCTGTCTAAACTATTCTGTCAATCTGCTGTAGCTTGTCAGCAAGCACTATCAGGTTTAAGTGATTTCATTTTATTAAAAAAAATACATAGTTGAACCTTTACAGCAGCTCTGTACCTTTCCAAAACCTGTTAGAGACTTGATTATTCTTGACTGATTCTTTTCTTCCATTTAGAGACAGTACACTTTAATTGCACAGGAGTATCTGAAGTGAGGAGTTTCTCAATTTAATGCTGATTTTCTGGTTATGGCATACAAGAAAGAATCCTCAAGCATTTTTCATTATTTAAAATATTTTACTTGGTCTCTGTTGTAGATGGTAACATCAATGATACTGTTTGTGTCACTAAAATATATATCAAAGACATAAATTGTGAAGGCATAACTGAAGGCAGCTTTCCACAGGGATTCCTAATTGTATTTTCTTCTGAACAGATGCATCGATGTTGAGACATGCATATACACAGTTAAAAGGGAAAGCAAAAAGGATGCCATTTTTCAAACTTTATTTCTTCATATTTTCTGGCCACGGTTAAAATGAAATTTTTTTATACTAACCAATCAATGTTATTTACAGATTAACCAGGATAAAAAGGGCAAAGAAAAGGACAATCACTCAAATCATGACCATCAAGTATTTTTCAAATAAGGTCCTTGTCAAAAGGGTGCAGGTTCTTGATGGACAGAAGTATTTAACGTTTTGTGAATTATTTTTGCATTGTGTCTACTGGTGACTTTGTGATTTTTATTTTTTTTTTTTTGGCAAATGTTAGCTCTCTTATGGTTGCCACTGTTGCAGTAATGTCAGTAGGAGAGAATTACTTTAATGAAGCAGTGTCAATAGGGGCTGGAAAAATGTTGCTTTGATAGATATCGCATTATATCACCTCTGCTGCATCATGGCTGCTCATCACCTTGTGCAGTGCAGCACTAGGGATGATTTGCAATTTGATGATTTTAGTCATCGTTTGATGCCATCAGTAGGACTCTAAAGAAACACCCTGACCAAAAAAATGGTGTCTATCCATCTCAAAGGGAGATAGTCCTAAGAATTAGCCACTCTTAATACTGGTTTTGTGGATACCCCAGATCAAATATAGGGTCTTGATCATAATTTTTGAGGTCTACCTAGCTTCCTGAGAGAAAACCTCCACGTAGTGTGGATCTATATAGCTCCATAGGCAACTATATTCTGAAGAGACTTATTGGCTAAAAGTTAGAGCTAACCAAGGTGTTTTAGAAGTTACTTTTAAATTCATATGAATTAATCACATACTTAACACTGGTGTGATGAAGGAAGACATCTGTATCATTTGTTAGTTTACTGTAAAATGGATTAACATTAAGCATGGTTTCAGCAATATGTGGTGTTTTTGGTTGTATGGAAATATTTTATCAGCTATAGAAATGCTGGTCTCTGAATGTACCCAGTGCCTTGTATGTAGCTCATAGGATTTTGGGCCAACCTTAGACCTCTTCCTGAGCAGATTAAACCAAATCATAAAAGGTGATAATTGTGCTCAAAGTAAGTGTGTTAGACCAATCTGGTGTGAAACCTAGATTTTTACTTTGTTTTAAATTTGTGCTTGGGCTTTTTGTGTAGCAGAGGTATCAGGAACAAGTAGAGGCAAAATTTACCAGAGCAGACATGCCAATAGCAGCCAGTTGATAGAGCATTGAACTGGAGTGGTGAATGAATGAAAAACGTTTTCCCTTTTTTCCAGCATACTGAAGGAATACTATTTGGTGTGGTTTGTTCAGCACATGTTCCTCAACAGGATATATGTCTCCAGAGATCTCATTAGGATATTTTATTACAGTACATGTAACAGAACTTCAAAAAATAAAAACCACATTATACTAGTTTGTTTCTACAATGTCCATCAAAGTGTTGCTGCTACAGTTTTAGGAAATTATTCCATTGTTTAACAGTTAGGGGGATGACTCCTCTAATGCTTTGGGAGTGGAACTGCAGAGAGGAAACTACCAATATCTAGTCTAACCTTACTCAGAGAATTTTCTATGATAATGGGGAAAACCTCTGTCTATGTGCTGCTGGCAGATACCAGGATGAGGAGCATTTATCCATAGCAGTCAACTCCATGGAAGGCTGTTTAGAGAAGGAAGCCTAGATACTAGTCTCCACCAACTGGACGCATGGACCAAAAAATAGAGGTAAAAAATCCAACAAAACAAAACTGAAAAACCAACACAAACCACCCTACTCTTGAAATGTACTCTTTCCTCTGGCTAGTGCCATTTTATCTTGAGGAATGACAAAGAGAATTGTAAACCTAAGTGCAAAGTATACAGAGATTACTTCACACATCATTGAAGTATATCCTGTCTCTGGGGCAAAAGCTAGCAGTGGTTTAAGAGTATACAGTGATGCTGTACAGGAATTTCTTTTTGATGCAGTTCCAGCTCCTAGATGTAATTTCCCACTATCACGTTTAGTGATGGTGATGAAACTAATGTTGCTGTTCTTATTTTAAATGTGCCAGAAGGCTCTTTGATAATCCAAAATATTCTGGGCATCTTGACTGTATCTTAAAATTGAGGGAATCTCTCTTCAGTGAGAGCAATTTCTGTAGAGTTCAATGGGGCTAGGTGGATAGAGATAAACCATATTGGGCTATGACATCTATGCCAGTACTGTAGGAGATTACTTTGCCTCTCTGTAGCTGTCCAGATAATTCAAATCAGCCAGTGCTTAATTAGTGATGTGTTCTTTGCAGTAAGACTGTTTTTCATAGACGGCCAAGTACTGATTCACTTCAGATGTGGGAGAAATAAATCAGCACAAAGTAGTATGGCTGAGGTTTTGGTGGGTTTATAGGTGTTGAACTAGGGAAGTTTGTGGTGTTTAATGCATTGTAGTTTAGAAAGAGGGGTTAGAGTTCTCCAGGACCAGTCTATACTTGGTGTACAGTGATATGGGTAGTAAAAGACAAAAAGTTGTAAGAGAGAAAATAAAAAATCCTGTCATGACCTATAATAAAAAATGAATCCGACAAGAATTTTTGAGTATTCACTTAATACATTCCATGTGTTGTAACTATGGCAGAACTTTTGAGTCATGAGCTAACATTCCCCAGTAATTCCCCAAATTGGACTAACTGGCAGGGATAATTTTTTTCAGTCAGCATAACTGTATTTATAAAGTTTGACAAACCAACTGTAGTTTACTTCAGGCTGTTGTATCTGGTTTCTTATGGTATGTTCACCAGTTTACTTGATAGCTCTGTTGCACAGAACTAGCCAAATCTAATTTACATACTGGAGGCTCTGTGGTCAACTGGAATTGTGTCTTTGCCTTCTAATTCTGTGAACCTGGATTCAGATGTGATGGGAGCTCAATAGAATAATGTGTTTTGTGGTCTCAATTACCAGGATGTCACCAGAAGAAATTTGTCCATATTAGACAAACTACTCAGATTTGATGGAATCCAGGGCAATTTGCATCCTCTGATCCAGAGAAGTCAAATAGAGGAAGAGAATGGCAGGAGTTCAGAATTAATTAGCTCTGATCTGGGTATCTGATGGTCACAACTGGTACTTGTACAGTAGACACTGCAAGCTTTGTTGATGTGACAATACTGTGAGGCGAATATTCTCATAAAAAGGGACAGCTGTTGAAATTCTTTAATGGGCACATGATAGATTCTTTTTTCATCTTCTGGATTTAGTGAATGTCCATCTCTGTACCTGCTGTGATTGCATTTTCTAAGACACAGAACAATATCTTCTCCAAGAGCAATGTAGATTTCTTCTGGGTCTGCATCAGGACATAATTATTGTACACCAGACAGTAGAAACAATTTTTTCTCTTGGGGGTCTGTCATTTGGTGTCTTTGGCTGAATTTCTTCAATTTTCTCAACCACAGTAGACACTGTGTATCAGCGACAGTACCCACTAACTTTTGTATCAGTGACTATAGAGCCTGTAACCATATACCCCTGCTATCACCCTTCCTCTGAGAGTGTGTAGACATGGAATAGAAGAATCATAGAAAAATTCAGATTGGAAGGAATTTATGGAGGTCATTTAGTCTTGCTTGCTCAAGGCTGCTCAGCTTCCCCTGTTCAGTTTTGGGCAAGGATGTTCAGGCACTTAGAAAAGGATCTGGAAATTCTCAACGTGCAAAGTTCTGTCTCTCTGGGCAACTGTTTCAGTGCTTAGCCATGCTTATTGTGAGCAATATTTTTGTATATATACAATTGGAATTTCCCTTGTTGCTATTTGTAACTGTTGCTTTTTGTCCTTTCATTTCAGGACTTCTCTTTTTTCCACCAGCACGCATCTGGAAAGTCACCACCAATTAGTGTCTTCTCCTTCATCTCACCTTCACTCCTCCTTTCTTTTGCAGTGCTTAGCAAGCCTTATAAGTTTGGCCTCAGACCTTTCTACTGCCAAATTTTCTTCTGGAGGGGAAAAAATACCAGACTCAAAATTACCTTCTTCCACCCCCCAGCCCCCCTTTCTTATCATGGAATGTCTTTACATAAATGATGCAAAATTCCCTACATTTTGCCTTCCCCTTATCAAAATTACTAAGGAGATGGAGAAGTGCACTAGGCAAGTGTTTTTAGGAAATCTTCAAAGGCAAATGAAACTGAGTCAAATCCATGCTGCTTAGCAGCTCAAGGTAGAGGGGGCAGCTGCATATTTTTGAGGTAAGAATCTCACTTTGGTACCAGTGCAAATCTCGGACTAGAGTTTGTGAAAGCCTACCATTTAGGAAAAATTTTTGAAACAACACAGAGACTGCTTGGATGTTTTCTATATATTCATGGTAAATCTTGATTTGTAATGCAATTAAAATGCTTTTGTATGTAAGTGTAATAACAAAAATTGTAGAAAGTTATGTTTTTTGCATACTCATCTGTAGGCTGAAAGAGAGTCTTTTATCTATGTGATTGTTAATATACCCAGATGCAGAATCGTATTATGAGATCAGCAGCAGATTACCATGTGCCCAGATTCCATTAAACGCCCTGGAAGGAATGCTCTCCTCTGCCAAAGTGTCATGGTTTAAGCCCAAATGACAGTGTAAAGGTGAAGTGGATTTTGCTCACAGATGCACATTCTATTGGTGGTGCTTGTAGTCTGCTTGTTCCAGACAGCTCCAGACACTTTAGTACTGCTTGGTGATCAACAGGCTATTTGCATAGTTTGGCCATCTACTGCTCTGAGCACACGAAAAGTGATTTTTTGGGACAAGTGTGTCGTCGTATTTCATTTGTGCCTGTCATAGCAAAAAGTAGGTTAAAATTCACAGACTTAGGAGCCATGCTAGGTGCACGTGATTGGTGGTGGCTGCTACATGAAGTCATCAGGTTCGTTAGCTGACTCAGTCCATGCGCAGTCTCAGATCTCTGATGTGGTTGTCCTTTTCTACAGAGTGAGGACATTTGTCATAGTAATATTTCTTATATTAGTATTTCTATATAAAATAGAGCTAGCAAATGCTTCTGCCTTGTGTTGGACAAAACCAGTTCCTGTTTTGATGAAAATGAGTGGCCATCATGTGTTTACAAAATACATGTTATCTGAATCAGGTCTTATCTTAAGAATATATATAGAAAGAGGGCAAAAATTGAAAATTTTGGCTGAATTTATATGAAAAAATTAGTTAAAAGGAAGCAAAGAGAAAAAAACCCACAGAAACCACACAAAACCCTCTAATGCCATTAAAAAACACAACCGGAAAACACCCCAAAAAGAAAACCCGTTTGAAGGCCAAACTAGAAACATTGAAAATTACAGAAGAGTCCCCAAACAGAGATTGGAGCCCTGCAGTTGTGGCCTCACTATGGTAAACTAAATCATCTGTACAAGCTGGTTCCAATAAACTATTCAACGTGATAAAGGGATGCTATTACATTACAAAGCCCAGAAGGCTCTGGTTCTTCCACTGTCATGAATTGAATAGGTTAAAAGTATTTTAATGCAACTGGCATAGCTTTCTTCAGTGAAAACAGAGCTATAGGCAGAAAAAAATACCCCTTTATCAATGTATACAGTAGGTCACTAGGACAAATTAGAGGGAAGTAATCTGGTTTGTTCCAATCATTCAAACTGTGAAAACAGTTTAAGAAAGTATGTAAAAGCAGCTGGGAAGCAAATGATTTTTATAAGAACTCTTGTAATAAAAAGTTTCTCTTGAAAAATTAATTGCATGTTGTAGTTGAAAGGCCCCTCTCAAGATGCAGTCATGTTTTCTACTGGAGGGAAAGCTAGCACAGAATCAGCCTCTGGAAGGAAGGCTTTCCACCTTGCAGTTAATGTTGTATTCTTTCCTTCTTGGTTTCAGTACTAGTGGTGTGACAGAGGAGAGAGACTGTTGCCCGTGAATGATAATTCCTATTCTGAAACATTTGCTCTTCTTGGAGTTCTGTATTGCCTCAGTGGTCATCTGACATTCAGCAAAATAGGATAAAGACAAAACAAAGCCTGTGAGCTAAATGCCAGAATCCTTACTCAAGCTCCATTCCCTGCTCGTTGATGAAAAACGTGTGAGAATGGACTGCAAGGGAGAGGAAATCACTGTGGATTTCAACTCCTCACAACTCCCTCTTGAATTCTCTTGTCAGAGTGGGCTTTAAATCCCAGAAACCCCTGGCCTTAAAATGTGAAATGTATGTCTTAGGCAATCTGAAGGCATCAAACAATCAAGTATGAATGCTATAGCATTTGATGATTGCTCTGTGGCAGCACGGTTCTACTGAATTTGTCTGATGGTGTTTATGGTGTATGTATAGAGGGACTGCTGGGCTGGGCAAATTCCTTGGACGTGGGGCTCATGTGGATGGGGTGACATAGGTTCTTTATACAAGGACCAGCAAGGCATGGTTTGTACCCCAGTCTATATGGGCAAAAATCTCAGGGTTCTAAATCCCTTGAATTTTTAAATTATTTTCTCTTGAGAGTCATTTTTGCAAACTAGATGGGCTCTGAGAAGGAAGGAGTTACATAGTCAGGATGCCTTAGCCATGTTAGCCATGATCTGGGGGAACAAGCTCCCCTTACCAGTAAAGCCTTTGGAACTTTTGTTGTGAAAGTTGTTAAAGTCACAGGACGCTTGGAAGGAAAGGGTGTAAAGACAAGTGAGGGAAACTCTGCTGAGTCAATGTTTCTGTGCAAAGGGGAGCCTTGAATTTCTGTAACTCTTCTCTAAGAAGCAGTGCAGCTTCTTAATGAAGGTCTAGGGTCTCTGCAGATGTAAAAGGACACAACTCCTCCAAAAGCCCACCCGGCTTTGGGCTACCTTGGTTGAAGATCAAGTGTTTAAACACCATGAGGCTTTGTAGAGTACGATGATTTGGGTCAGGTCTCCAAGAGGTACAGTCAGTATAACTCAACACATTTCTAGGAAGTTGCTCCAACAGATATAGGCTGCACTATTAGTTCTTGGATTTTACTCTAATTCACAGAATCAGAGCCAAAAATAGAGTCCTAAAGGTACATCATTGTGTTAGTTTTATATGGCCAAATTCAGACATTGGCCTCCACCACAAATCTGCCAATGCAATCATGGCAATTAGTTAGTATCTTACGTTTTCTCATGTTAATGATGAAATGAGACCTACCACCTCTCCTTCACCGCAGCTCCTTCCCACAAACCCTTGATCCTGCAGTATTTGAGAAAGAAAAACAAATTCAAATATTAAGCAAAACTTCTTGTCGCAAAAAGTATGGAATAAAAAAAAATGACATTAAATGCTCTGTATCATTTACGATGTAATCTCCTGGCAATAGAAAGCTGGCAATGAGCTACAGTCATGCTTTCAATTACATTGCTAAGTAATCACACATTAAAGTCTAATGGCAAATGATTCTTTATTCCCAGGGTGCCCTGTCCAATTGTTTTCTAAATTGGTTTCAGGAATAAGGATGCAAGTATGACTGCAAAAATATTATTTATAGTTTGGAAGTCATCTTTTGTATCTTTTTTTTTCCCTGTGAGCTTTTGGCAGATGGTTCAGAATGTAGTTTATTATTTCTTGGTCCGTGTTATAGGTTGACAGTTAAGAAATGCTTAAACCTCACGATAAACTTGGTTGGATTGATAGATAGAGTTGTCATATTTTCACTGCCCCCAAATATGTTGTTTGTCCTGTAGGAAATTAATAGTTTCTCAGCAAAGACTTGTGTTGGAATTTCATATTTTTGTCTTTCTCATGCACTTGAATTGCTCCTTCTCAGTGCCTGCAGCCACTGGTAAGCAGTGAGAAGAATGTACAGGCTTTGTGTCTTAATATTAGAGTCTTCAAATATGACAAAATGTAGGACTTAAGGTGCTTTGCATAATAATAATAATAATAATAATAATAATAATAATAATAATAATAATAATAATAATAATAATAATAATAATAATAATAATAATAATAAATTAAATTAATTCCCTGAGGAACAGAGAACATCAAAGTACAAAATAATTTTGGAAGCTTTAGGAAGGTAAAAACTCAAATTGTAGTGGAAATTCATGCTAAATATTTGAAGTTTGCCTTTATATTGCACCTTGCACATTGGAAAAGTATATTTATACAGCTGACACTTTCTTTTCTCAATATCATTGTGTTTAAACATTTTGGAAGTATTTAATCTCATGATAGTTCTTAATGAACAGGTTTTTTACATTCAACCACATTTTCACATAGAGCAGAAAAATAAAACACTTCATAAAGTTTAATTAATCAACCCATCACACATTAAGGTCATTGAAAGAATGCTGTGTCTCTGGTGGTTACTTGAGTATTACTTGGTAACTTGCCACTTGGGTACAAAGAAGGAAGAAATGCAAAGCAGGCTTGTGTGAAGACTGTGTGCTATGAGGGCACAAAGGAAAAAGAGGTTGTAAAGAGACCTGGTTCCCCAGGTCTGCCCCAGACCCACCTGAAGCAGTCAAGACCCTGAGTAGCAGCTGTCTGTCCATCAGTGTTCGATGCTCTGAGCATAGAACTTTGGTCTTGAAAAATCTAGATGTTTTGGATGGCCCAAATGGAAGTCTGTTTCCCTATTGACATCACTCCTAATTATGGGAAACTTTTCCATCATCTGTGGTACCTTCACAGAAACAAATCTTTTTGTTGCTTTTAATATCAATGTGCATATATAGAGAGAAACAAAAACACATTCAGAATTTGTATTGCACAGAAAGGTATTTAACAAAGGTACAACTGTTGTTGGGTTACAACTTATGGAGCAAATATATATGGGCAATGTGAGTTTCTCTTAGTTTCTGCTGCTCTTACTATTTCTGCCTCCTGTTCTCCCTGTGCTGTCTGGTGCATTGCATAACGTGGAAATATTGTGAAACTGATTTTTTTTTAGTTTCATTCTTCCTATGCTTTAACACCAAGTGTGTCATCCAGTGGAAAAACGCTGCTACCAGAGATGTAGACCCAGCAGGAATCCAATGTGAGCACTGCCAAGCTGCCCCAGAGCCCAGTATGAGCCCTGCAAGGTTTGATGAATTCTAAACATTAATTAAGTCAGATGGCTAGTTTTAGTTAAGACCATAAGTGGGTCTGATCCCTGTGAGATTTTGCTACAGTGACAATGCAAGTACTAGAAATTACTTTGCCATAATGACTTTTACAGGGTCTATACACCGAGCCTGGTAACTGAGCTAGGGAAAGTGCTTTCTGTGTAGGAGGTGTAGTGTGAAGGCAGCATCAGACCATAGTAAAGATGATGTTTAATATAGATGTGGAATTGAAACAAGTGGTGTTGTGTTAGACGGATCTGGTTGTTTGATTTGACTGCCTCAGTCTTTGCTTTATACTGCAGCACTTTACATAATTGTGGCTATCAGGGCAGACGACCTCTGAGTTTTAGGAAGGAAGCCACCACAACCAGCTGTGGGAGCAGAGTTTGTCTTGGTGGTGTCTTTCTTAATGAAATACCTGACAATTAGATGAAGTAATTTTCCAGAAAGTACTGGGTTCTCCCCCTTAACTCTCAAATCTGCAAGTAAAATGGGTCATCTAAGAAAACTGTAGTGTTTGGGACCCACAGCAGGACAACCTTGGCCTTACTTCCTGCAGCACTGTGAAAGGAGAAGTCTTGTCAATATGCTGTGAGCTATGCAATGTGGACTTCGAATGAGTCTCTTACTGAGACCTTTCAATTAAGTCCTGAATTAAGCTGACAGACCTAAGTAGGATTGTGCCACAGTGCAAGTAGATAACCTGAAATAGTCCTGCACTGTTTATTTGATTGGTTTGCTTTTGATGTAACATTTTATAGGTACAGTGGATTTCATGTGGTGAAGAGCTCATTTTAAGGGTAATGCTATAAATACTATTGTAAACAAGTGTATGAATAATTCCTTTAAGTATTTCTGTCTCATAAATGCTCTCAAGAGACTTTACCATTAACATGCCTTATATTGAGCTACACTTGAGAAGGAAGTCTAGAGTATCTGCTTCTTGCATTTGTTGGGTCACATCTTGACCTGAAACAAGATCAGCTGAGGACAAACCCTAAACATAAAATAAAAAGGTTTATAAAAATGGTAATTGCTGCAAGTGTTCTAAAAAGAAATATTTTTGTTTTAAACGTATCTGCCTCTTCTAGTGAAAGAAGAGGTAGAAGAGAAGTAAATGAGGTTGGAAGTGTTCCAAATACTCTAAGCATAATTTATGGATGCTTGGTTTGTGCTACAAATGTTCAGAAATTAATTAGAAAACTGTCCAAATTCCCTGAGAGTACACTGACGTTGTCTTTCACCAAAGGTTGTTGCTAACAGTGAGAAATTGTTCTGGTAGAGACTGTATTGAGAGTGTGCTAAGTACTTACTGGTATATCACTTTATTTAAAGGTCCCCAGGCTTTATAATAATCCTGAGTTTTTGTGCTAGGTGATGTACAAAGAGAACGGGGGACAGGGGAATTGGTAAGGGCCCTTGAAATGTGGAAAATACAAAGAAGAAAATGTGTATTCAGGATGCCTTTATTCCCATTTTATGCTGTAGTATTGGAGACAGAGTAAGATTTGCACTGACTGAGAAAGGTGCTTTAAGCACCTGCCTCACACAAGCACCTAATTAATCTCTTGTAAATATGTACGCCCATATCTAAATGAACCAAGATTATGGAGGGTCATCTAAAATCGCATTATGTGTCTATGACACAGGCAGCAGTGAAGCCCAGACCTGAATCCCAATCCTGTGGTTTAGCAGCAGTGTCAACTTCAAATATGAATCCATTGTGATTTATTGAAGCACTTGTATCTCCCTGTCTCACCCTCCCTCACAAGCTCTGGAGAGTTCAACAAGTTTTAACTTTCTTATTGTTAATATCAGTTTGGGATTTTTTTAACCTTTTTATTTTTGGTCATTGTCTGTGATGGTGTCAGCAAGGTAAGATCTAGTTCCAGTCTAAAAGCAGTGTGATTAGGGTCAAACTGCACAGGTGCTTGTGTTTTGCAGCTCAGTTCAGGTTAATAATTTAATCTCGTTGCTGCAGAAATGCTTTGAGTCACAGAACTTTGAGTCAGTTTGAGCTACAGGGATGTTTTCATGGGTGTCCAGGAGTTCACAAGTTTTGTATTAAAATTCTCACCAACATTTTAGTCAACATTTGTTCTTCCAGTCTAAGCAGGTCTTAATTCTTTTTTTGGTATTAAAAGCATAAAGATTTCACTTATGATTGCATTTAGAGACATTAAAAAATTGATTTGGCTTCATTACATATGTGGGATTTAATTTATTTTGTATTATTATGACTTCTAAGGAAATATTACACATTAACATGAACTATGTTTGAGATCTAAAATTATCTTGGTTTTGTTATGGAATGTATTTCTTTTGCCTTCCAAGAAGGAATTTTGAGAGGAGATTCACAGCAAATGAATGAACTCATGACCTTGGAATAATATAACTTAGGATGGACTTTGACCTCAATAGACTGTGGACTAGTCTCTATACGCATCTTGTATTTTGGATTATGGGGTTCTTGTGATTACCATGTACTATACTTGAAGTGAGAGATACTTTGTGTTTGGTAATTTTAGATTTCACTCCATAAAGATTAAAATCTATCACATTGAGAAATCATAAAAGCCTCCAGGGATATTTCAGATATAAGAAAGTGCAGTGAGCCTGTCTGTATAACTGATCACACCTTGACTCAGAAGCTTATTCTGAAATCAATGCCACACAACTGCACACAACATCAGGGGAAGTCTTCAGATGAAAATATGAAGTTAAGCAGTGTTCAAAATTATAAATGCATGATACTTTCTTCAGATGAAAAGCTAGTTATAGAATAATAAAATTTTTGTTTCTTTTAATTTAAAGAACATGACCAAAGATAACTAGAAATTGATTCAGTTGAATTGTTTTCAAGGAATCAAATAACTTATTTTCATGGACTTACAGTTAACCTGTGGATAGGGGAGCTTATCTGGTGAACACACACTTTAATATAAAACATAAGTTGTTATCAAAAGGGGGTTTATGCCCTCAAATTTCCCATGAATAGCTTCCTTTTAAAATTAAGTTCAATATATGGCTTTTTTTGGCTTCTTTTTCTTCCAGATTGTGAGTTGAAACATTAATAAGTTTATATAAAGAACGAGAGGATAACAAAAAGACTTTTGAGCTGAGCTAATTTTTCTTAAACTTTATACAGCTGCAGACAACAATAAATTTTTTTGTACAATGTGCATATATATATATGCACAAATATTCTGATGAAGAAATAACAAAAACTTGGGTACTGGAAATGCAAATGATGGCAAGGAATGGTAATACATGAAATGGTTCATCAGAGGGTCTGAAAGTACTTCCCTTTCAGAAGCAGTAGTTAAGTAGTAAAGTTAATTAGTCCTGAAAATGTCCTTTATGATACAGCTCAATGTAAAAAAGAGTGTTAAGAGATCAAATGTTTTTGTGACCATTTTAACTTATTCTTAAATTCAGAAGAATTTGCTTCTTATTCCTGAATGCATTCAAGGTAGTGGTTAATTGTAAACATGTGCTGAAGCTACATGAGCATGAATACATAATTAATTTTTAAGGGCTCTTGATGAATAGGTTTGCTTTTCTGATTCAACTCTGATTGTGGAAAGTCATGATGCATTTTTATTTCACGATGAAAATCAAAATCTCTTAAATCCACCAGAAACCATTACTTATTTTTTTTTAATATTATTAATATGAACCAGCTCTTTCATTTAGTTCTGATTCTACTGTCTGCTTATATATTGCTGTAAATCTGAAGTAACTTGAGTGAGTTACAAGATTAGATCATTCATAAAACTACACAAAAGGATTATGCTGACTTCATCCTATATACTGTATCTTTTCCTTGATGTATGTGATCTGCATTAATTGATTAATTACTGTATGTTTATAGCTAGGGATTGAAGTAGTTATCATGCTTTTGTAGTAACCAGTTCCTCTTCTTGCTGATTCTTTTACTCTAGACGATAAAATAAATTCAAAGTAAAAGCCAATGACTGTATATCCTGTGCATTAAGGTTGTCATTTGGTGGTCTGATTAAAAAATTCTGCCAATTACTAACATAATTTCAAACAAAGTTTGATGGAGACAACTAAAAAGGCATTGTCCTACAGCCTGAAGGCAGAGATCATGTTCAGAAACAATTGTGAATGAGTACATACAAAGAATTGTTCATTCTTTGGAAGTCTGACAAAGATATTTGTTGCTGATATTTACATTTCTGTTGAGCTGTATGAAAATATTCAACATAATTGCATCCCACATGGGCAGACCTCTCAGTGTCCTGGAGTCCCAATGTGTGCAACAGTTTTTCCTGGATTACATGAATGGAGGAAAGGAGTGGATGCATCTGGTCCCAGGGTGAGCACAGGTCTGTGTGATGGTGTGACAAGGGGGAGACCCTCCCCTTGGATGCACCCAGTTGATAAGACAGAGCTGTGTTAGTGCTGGTTGGGACGTTTGGGGGTGCAGGACTGTTCCTGAGGGCAAGCCTCTGCTATAAGGCAGGGGTGGCCTGCCTGCTTGGCACCTCTGTCTCTCTTGCGCTCAGGACTCTGCGCAGATGGAGAAGTGACGGGCAGATGATGCCTGGTGCATCATTTCTGGGGAGAGACAAAATGCTGTCCTTGCAACATGTGAAACACTGGCATTTGGGTTTTCACACCATATCCTCTACCTGTGGGCTCTGCAGTTCTGTTTAAAACCATCCCCGGATCTTCAGCATCTGCCTGAGCTATTACTGTGTCTTTCCTCAGCTCAGCCACAGGTGTGTCTGTGCCTGGCCAAGGGCCCTGTTGATCTGAACTGAGACACATGGACTGATTCCTTGGTTTTACCTTGGACTTGACTTGTCACCATGGACCTTTCCCAGAGACCACAGGGCTTTGTCTTGCCCTGGCTACCCCACAGGACTTGATCTGACTTCCTAGCTTGACCTCAGACCTGCCTCACCAGCTCAAAATTGCCTCTTGATCTCCACTTTGAACCTGGCCACCATCCATGGCCCTTGCTTTACTTGAGGGCAATGCCATGTGCCACCTGCCTGGTGAAACCCTACCTTTCCAGCTGTGCTATCACCCCCAGCTCCTGGCTCCTGATGCCTAAGAGCCAGAACCTTACAGCTTCCTGGCACAGTGTTGGCTTCTGCTCATCATTAAGTTTCTCTTGTGTGGATGCAATTATCTGGAAAGGTGCTACATAGCACCAAGCTGAAGTCTACTTGCTGTCTCGCAATGTATTTTTTGTTACATTATAGGATTTGAACCAAGAGAAGCAGGACACAGACTGCTTCACAGTCTGCTACCCCAGACACAGTACTGGGGTAGACAAATCCCAGCTGTGCATTCGTGCTTCTTGAAGTACAGTTGTGCCTTTTATTGGAAGCAACATATGCAACTATTGCTCATTTCTATCACAGCAGGGACTTCTGTTTTGTTTTTACACATAGTCTCTCAACTGGTGTGTGGGGGTGCATGAGTCCCTTCAGTGACCTTTAAGAAAGTGGAGGTGCCTCAGCTCAGTGCCCCGAGTTAGACAAGTCTGAGTTTGAGCACTTTGCATCATCACCCATTGCACATTTGAAATGTCTCATGAAGCAGATAGGCAGATTTTAAAAATCTATTTTTTATTCATGTCAGTTCATTCCATATGTTTTTGTGCACAAAACCCCCAAACTGTATTTAAGAGTTGGCTGAAAACCTGGCATAAATGTGTTGGCTTACAGTGACGGCTGCTCTCATTTTGTATTTTGAGAGGATGTTTGTAACACAAGGAAATCAGACTGCAGATGTCTGAGTTCCTGTGAGTGCTCATGACAGAGGAAACTAGATGTTTAAAGTGTTTCCAGTGGAATAAAAAGTTACTGCAAGATGTAGACACAAGGGAGTTTTTAACTGCTGGTTAAAAGCCTTGCCTAGAGTTGTTCACACCTGTGAAATAGTGAAAAATCCCTGGTAATGGCTTTTCATTTGTGCATCCTGTAAAATACTGTAATGCCACTTCACATAATTGAACTGGAAAGTTATCTAAAATTCAACTTCATGCTGTCCTTACAAGAGTATAGATTTAAATTTTATATCTTCAGTGTTCAGATTTCATAGGGCATGTTTGGAAATGCTCTCTTAAATAATGTATTTTTCTCTGTTCATATCGTAACTTATCTGCAAATTTCTTTCAAAATAAAGTCTTCCCAAACAGCTTATCAAAATCATACCTTTAGGTATTTAGTCCATAGTGAAACTCTATGTTAGATCCTAAAAACACTGTATAAGAAATAACCATACTAATGATAGTTACTTCTTCATTGGAAGTCTACAGAAATAGAACAATGTATTGGACATTGTATTTAATAGAGTTAATTAGTGTACAATGGTTATTTAATATGTTAATCAAGATTTAATCATGATAAAACAGACTAATCTTGCCATTATTCTGCCATTATAAAAGTGTAATTGAAATAGATTAGAAAAAAAAATTCAGTACGTTCTTGTCAGTGTCTTAAAAACTCTGCACTCAGAAGCACTGCAGTGCTCCAACACGTTTCAAAATTAGTTGTATTTAATCAAAGCAGATTTAATTCAGTCAGTGTTTTACATTAAAACTAAGAGCCACCCACTTGACAGAAAGAAGCTCAGCACATAATTCTGAAAATGTGTTTTCTCTTTTAGTTTGGTTTCCTAGGGAGGAAGTTGAGGTGGTCATTGTGTCTGTCCCTGCCTAGGTTTATGCTTCTTCTTGGCCATCCTCATGACATCCAAACTCTTGGAAATCTTCAGCAAAAGTTTTCAGAAGAGTAGCAGTTCTGAAGGAATGAAGGGTCCATGAGCTTCAGGAATGTATGGAAGCAGAGGGAGTTGATGCTAGCAGCTGTGCTGACAAAGTGACTGCAAGCTGAGCTCACATATTGGACTCTTGGGAATCTGCAAAAGAGAAAGACATCACAAATGCACTATGGAGTTCTTCTGGGTTCCATTAGATGATTCAACAAGTACAACTTCATAGGAATCCAGACCCCATTAGTTTAGTTACTTACAGAAAAAGTTGTCTAAACTTTGCAGCAGAGAGTTATTGTTGGGGCTTTAATCTTGATAGGTACATTGATTATGCAGGCCAGCATATTTACCGCAGCTTGCAATGATCTGTCTTCAGCTACCACTTGGGCTATTTTCTAAGGGAAATCCATGCAAGGATGCCTCACACTTGAGGGCCAGTTAAAGTATGCTAAGTATGCATACTTTGGACCCAGACCATGGCAAAAAAAGGGAGAGGACCTGCAGTTTAGTCACAGACACAGGGCAGCATATTTCATTAGGAAGGGAGAGGATGCCATCTCACTTAGGTGTGTAGTAGCCCAACTGCACCAGCAGCCACAGTCTGTAAGTAACAGTACCAATTATAAATTTGTGATTAAAATCAATTATTTTCATTTCCCTCTAGCTTTTGGGGCACTCTTCAAAGTTCATGGTTTTGGTCTATCCTCTGTAACCAAGGGGTTATCAATATCTTAACTATCTCTTAAAATAATTAAGTCTGATGCATTCATGACTTCAGGGTTGAAGCAGGGTTGAATTAAGAATGTAAAACAAGTACCTGAACTTGTGCTGCTTCAGATAATATTATCTGTTCTTCCAAATTTTATAATATTACTGATTTCAGATCTTTCACTGGTATAAATGAGTAAATCAGACTGGTTACAAGTATTTAGAGGTCTGACTTTGTGCATAAGCCAAAATCTTTTTGATTTCCAAGGAGTGTCACATTTTATATAGCTATGAATATTACTAATGTCGGTGTACTGTGAATTTGGCATCTAATTATGTCTGCAGAAATATTGTTCTTCCAAGATCATGAAACTTTTTTTCCTATTAAGTGTGTTTCTTCAAGATGTGGGGTTGAATTTTTTTTTTTTTGATACTGCTAAAAACAACAGTGTGGATAACGCTGTTAATCCCTGTTAAATTTTAGTTCTGAAGAACAATTTCAGGCAGACTTTTTTGTTAGAAGGCTCTCAGAAGGAGTATTTTGTAGAGAAGTTTTACAGTGCTGTGTTTCTTAACAAAGGAAAGTCAGGTTTAGTGAGACAGTATGCTCATTTGCTACTGAGCACTTTTGATACGAGTTGTGCTTTGGAATATGTTCTGTGTTAAATTTTGTTATGAATCTGTTAAAAGAATCATTCATAGTTATGAGATGAAAATAATTGCTGCTAATTTTTACAATGCCCTTTTAAAAGGAGGATCATCAAAGAGCAATCAAATATTCCTGATGTGGGGTCCAATTTGACCCAACAGTGATGAAAACAAGTACCTGGGCCAAATTAAGTTCTGACACAAGTAATGGTACAAATGATGTGAACACCTTGCCTTTAGTAGTAAGGCACCTTTTCTCAGAATCCTGATCCATAACACTGGAGAACCCTGTGTTCTTTTTTCCTTCATCTCTGCAGTTCTGGCAGGCAGGGGACCTAAGGTGAAGAACAGGGAAATCTCCATATGAGACCCATTTTTCCTGCAATGGTCTTGAGCAGCCCGAGCAGAAGCTCTGCCCCAAACAGGCTGTGTCATTCACTGATTGTGTGTGTATTGCAGGGGTGTTGCCCAGGTAAATTATGGCAAGTTTTGGCCTTTGAAAAGTAACTGACATGGAATATTCCCTTTATACCAATAATTTTGAACCTGTTGCCTACAAATATTAATGGCTCCTTCTGAGGACTCCCATTTCCCATGCCGGAGTGAGCACTGCCCCTGTAGGGCTTCAGTATTCTGGGACTTGAAAATGTTAGTTTGCTGATTTCTGCAGTGCAAAGAATTTAGTGAAATTTTCAGCGAGCAGTGTAGAAACACAAATTGCCCAAACATTTTATGGAACCTTAAGTACAAACATTTTTTTTCCATCAACTGAAATATGAGGTCATTTCAGATGATTGGGGAAATTAACAGAATATAGGCTTGTTCAGTTAAATGTTGGCAATATAGTACTCAGATTTTCTGATGAGTAATTTTACTTCTGCTGAAGCTGTTTGAAAAAAGAAAATCCAACTAATTGGTAAATTTAATTGACAAACTCATTGTTCCCCTTTATTTTTGGGAGAAAGTTATTTTTGTTATATAGATTTCAAAAACGACCCATATTCTTTTCTCATTAAAATGTTCACTGATTATTTTCACTTAAATTTTAATTAAGAATGAATGTAGATCAGTTGCTAAATAGTCCATTTTCCAATATGCTATGGTCTTGGAACAGACAGGATAGTTCTGGTAAAGTTAAAATATTGCTAACCTTTTCTTCATTTAAAACATATAGCATGGAAATGAAACTTTTAGTTTCAAATACTTGAGACAGTTTTATAGAATCAAAATTGAAATGCTTCACACATTTTTTGAAGGTCTCATATGGAAAAAAAAATCCATGTAGTTTTACTGTTGTTGTTAGGCCTGCTCAAGAAAAGAATAATTTTTGATATCGTGTAACCAAAATGGATTTGAGATTCAGAGGAGGCACATTACTGAGAGCCTAGGGTTTGTCTACCATTTATTAGGGACTTTCTTATATAGTGATCTTCAAGAGATCTCTGTATTTATTATGTTCTGTTTGTACACCAACTCAGTTTCAGACAGTGAAACTCCCAGAACATTGCTATTGCAAATACATGGAATTACTTACCTTCTCTACCCTAGTTATTTCTAGCTGTAGTTCAAACTCACATGTTAGCTCATGAAATTGAAGAGCAGCATTTTAAAAGCTAGTGAGAAATATTGATTACCCCCATGGGATTTAACCAGCAGAAGTTATGGTGAGAATTTTTGAAGTGAGAGTTTAGTTTTGAACAGTTATGATGGTGGTGATTAATTTTGAGTTGTGTTTTGAGCCTTTTTTTTTTTTTTTTTTTTTTTTTGTGACTTTGAGGGCACATAAGTTCATGGGATTACAGAAAGGAGATATTTCATCTGGTCTGCTCGCTTGGCTCCAGAGTATGTAATGGCTGTGAGGACAATAAATGTTACCATAATAGCTGTGAGCCCTTTAATCCATGTGTGAGCAGAGGAGCTGCTGTGGCCAAGGCTGCTACTTTGATGTGACTGCACAGGAGTTCCAAAACTTGAGGGTGCAGAGAGAACCTCCCTGGATAACTGCATTACTACTCAGCAAGTAGGACAAGTAAAAAACTGCACAGTTTTTCTGTTGTTTTTTTTTTTTTTTTTTTAATTCTCTCTTAATGAGCTGCTGGGCGAGGTGGACTGCTGTAGAGCGTCTAATAGAATTACAGGGATCTTCAGAATGAGTTGGAAATGAAATTCCTCCAGCTTAACATCCTCTAAGTCCTGTTCTGGAGGTGCTGAATGCAGGGTACAGTGTAAAGAACCTGGAGCTGATACAGAAAGAACCTGGAGTTGATACAGAAATCTCTTCTGGGCATGCGTAGTTCTGATGTCCCTGTAACTAGGGATGACAGGCTGAGGTCAGTGAGAATTTTACTGATGGAGGTGTTTTACCTGAACACAAATCAGTTGAAGAACCACTAGCATTGCTTTCTGACATAGGAACAGCCTCAAAAGTCATAGTTAAAGCTGGTTCAAGAATGTTTAGAATGTTTCTCCTGCAATTTTTTTTTTTTCTGGGGGGATTTTTGTGGAGGGTTATTTTATCTATTTTATGGTTTGTTGTTTTTTTATTTTTTTCATTGTGCTGCTTTAACTGTAAAGAAAAAACACATTTTAGCCCATGAATCATTATCTGATTTGTCCCTGTTGTCATCCTGTGAAATGCTAAGATACTTTGGCTGCATGATTGGTCACCTGAATTACATGGTATTGATGTTGTTTTTTGTATCTGACAGCTTAAATGCAATGAGTTGTATATTCTGTAAGCCTTGAAGGTCTACTGGACCTGTCAGAATAATTTGATGTATGTTTTTTCAGCGGGTTCTTTGTTAAGACTTTTTGGCCAGAAACATAGCATTATTCTATGGTATTCATCCCAAAAGGAAGGTAGAATTTTCCTTTTCCCTACAAAAAGAATTTAATTCACCGTGGAATACCATTCTGTTTTTTCATCAACCAACTAGAGTACTGGGCCTCAAATTTGTTTACTGTAAACACTTGCATGGAGGAAATTTTCCTCACAGAAAGGCTCACAAAAAACAAGATCAGTTAACATGTTTAAAATAAAATTCTAATTTCAAACCATGGCCATTTTTTCAGTGATAGTTCAAGTGCTCTTTTAAAATTATGGTTCTTCAGCTCTGTGCACAAGTCTTGAATGTGACTGTGGCAACAAGATGGTGAGAGATTTTCTGATCTTTGTTTTTATTTGGGTTTTAAAAATTTTTTTTTTGTTTGTTTTGCCTCATGGTTTGATTCGTGCGTCATTGTTCCAAGATCAGGAGCTAAGGTACCTCTGGACTTCTGGAGTCTGAGAAGGCACCACTACTTCAGAACAGTGCTAGGATCTAGCAGCTTTTGCAGGAGTATTAGTAAGTCATGGCATGGGAAGGGCAGTGTGGCAGTAGAGGAGTTAAAGTAACTCATGTGGAACTGGCACTTGCCCAAATGATCTAATTCCATTAAACTGGGAACTCGTGACATAGTTCTTAGTGGTGTAGGGAAAAAATGAAATGGATGGCCACTGTGCAACTGCAGATCAATAATTGTCTTTAAAAAGTAAATACGGTCTCCAGCCACGTTTGACAATAACTGGAAATGATTCTTTGGTAGCCATCTATTTGCTAAACCCAATGTGAAGTGTCGGAGCTCATTAGGGCTGGGCACAAGGCAGGATACTGGGCTGTCTCAAGTGGATGCAGTCAGCAAGTTGGGTCACCAACGCCGTTCAGCAAAAAACAACTCCTGGCCAGCTGTGCAGGGACAGTTGTCTCTTTTCGGAATACTACTACGGAGCTTTCCACCTATTAAAGCAACAAGGGTAACTTCATTTTCCCTTTTTTATTTATTTTTTTGCTCGCCCGTGTGCCGGGAGGAGAGGGATGTGCTCGGCCGGTGCCGGCAGGTGGCAGTGTGGGCGTGCGGATGGCGCCCGCCGACCCCCCGGGCCGGAAACGAGCCCCAAAAAAATGGCTTTTTGCCTCAGAAGCATTTATTAAGGGAGCCCTTCGCCGTGGGAGTGTCAGCCCGCCAGGTCTCTCGAAAGAAGCCAGCAAAACGCAGGTGCTGCTCTGCAAGTGCACGCTCCGAAACGGGGCTGAAAAGCCTCTCGGAGGCGAGCGGGGAAAAGGAAAAGAGAGAGAAAAAAAGAACATATGTGTGCTATTCATTTATTCAGAGCCACGCACTCTGCCAATCATCCTTTACATCACTCGGTGCCTCGGGAAAGGCTGCTCAGAAACAATCTTTGTTACTCGAGGAAACCAGGCTTGTGCTTTTGTGCCACTTGGAGAAAGCATAAAACATTTTGTCCCTTATGAAACTCGGCACGCACAAATCGATTGGGAGAAGATCTGAAACCTCTGACCCTTGCAGATTCAGACCAATCCAAGCTAAATCTTCCCCCGACTTGTTCTTTCTTGCACTCACAAATAAAGTAAACATAAAACAAAAACATGAGGAGGGAAAGAAGGAAAGAAGTCTGAACTGACAGCCCAGGCTCTGGAGAAGGGTTTGTCTCAGCTGTATGGTTCCGCTGTATGGCTGTAAAGATGCTGTGTGTGTAATAGGCCTTGAACAAAGCCAGTACAGGAGAAATAGTTTTTAAATTTTTTTTTTCATTTTTAACAAACAAAAGCTCATCTTTAACAGAAATTCCACTGTCAGCAGTAACAATAGGGATGCAAGATCTTCCTTCCTGAAGGAAGATCACAGAACCCCACAGGAGAGGCTAAGAACCCTGTCTCATGGGACGCCTGTGTGCACTTGGATTTGCAGCAAGATCCATGCCTTGGGAGGATAGGAGGGTACCAAGTGCCACTCTGGCAGAGTGAATCATGAACATCAGTCAATTCAGATTTCTTTTTTCATTAGTGGGACTAGGTGCAGGTTGTTAAGTGATGATATAGTGATCCATGCAAAGGAAGCAATTTAGAATGCCACTAGAAGGAGAGGTATTGATCCCACAAAATCCAAGAGCTATGCTGCATATTTTTGATTATCATATATTGACATCTTATAGTTAGTTTACTTTAAAAATGTTATTGCTTATAATTAGGGTGGGGTATATTCTCATTCAATTACTCAAGTAATTAGGTTCATGGCTACTCTTATGCTATACCTTTCATGCTTCACTGATCTTTATTCTCCAGTTCAATACATATTGAGCTGGGACAACTGCCTTTCAACTTGTTTTGCCTAAAAGCCACATTAGCCCTTAACTCCAGGTTATCTAATTTTGAGATAAAACAGAGGTTTTAGCTGTGATGCAGGATTTTCTCCTTATATACTTCTGAGAGACAAGACCTGGGACCTTTGCTAACAGGCATCCATGAGATACTTTGCACTCCCTCTATTTCCTATCAATTGGTGTCTTCAGTTTCCATTGGGGAAAGTGTGGAGGTATAAAAACATTAACAGAACTTCTGAGATATTCTAAACTTTTCCTCTGGACCAGCCTGGGATTGCACACCAAAAGCACTCACAGCACAGAACTTTCTTGGGCCTCTTAATGCTTTTATCAGCCCCTGCCAAGAGGAAGGAATTTGCCCCCTGGGGGAGGATTCTCTCTGCCTGCCTGTGTTGTGGATTTGGGTGGTTTTTTTGTGAAGCCTGTCAGTGAAACTCACTATTACAGGTCTTCCCAGTTTATAGTTTTTGAAATTTCAGGTTTTCACTTAGTAACTTTTGTAGGAATCAGAACTTTAAAATGTCTTTTACTGTATTCTGAGTCACATGCATCATCTGGGAGTTGAGAGTAGTCTAGAAAATCTAGTGCATTGTGGAAAAATAATCCTGGGCTTGAATCTTTGCATCATTCTCCATTTAAGGCTAGTGGGGATGGGGAGCTGTGCTAGAGGAAAACCAATTATTTTAAATGCTGAATATCCCTAACCAATAATGTTCACTGTCCCTGTGTACTTAGAGAATTAGAGGCAGTTAATAAGTTTTGCATTTATGCTTCTGAGGGTCACTTTTTTTTGTCTGGGTATCTTCCTTCTGGAATAGACTGCACAGGAGGTTCTTAACCAGCAGCCAAAATAGGGACTCGCATGTTTTTGTAAGGTTAGTTATACATCTGTTTTGGGTAAAATTGTTGCAGGAAAGGAATTTGACCTATAGCGTTGGGCTCCTTGTGTGACTTGTTTGGTCTGCACTTATAATTTGGTTTTGTTTATATTAATCTGTAAATTCTTAAAAAACCCCTTACCTGAATCATAGAGTGCACTTGTCTGTTTTTCTGTCGTTGGAGGAAATCTGAAAATAAGAGAAGAAAAAAAATGGTATTTGATCATGGCCATGAAGGAGACAAAAGCTCTCGGATTCCGGGTATGGAAAGCTTTTCTTATTCCTTTTAGTGATGGGCTAGTCTCCAAAAACCTGTGAAGTGTTCAGTTTGCATAAACAATCAAAGATCTGGATGTTTATCTGAGGCTTTTCTATGGCTCTTTGGGGTGGAAATGGGTTTGGGTGAATTAAGAAAATGAGCTCTTTGTGCTCTTTGCATTTGGTGTGGTCAGGAGTACCACAAGCGCAGTTTTTCTTCCAGTCATTTGGCATTTCAGCTTCCTGCTCTGGTTCCACGTCAAAGTGAATGATACTGAAGCAAACGAAAGGGTCTTAAAGCGACATTATGAAGAGAGAACCTATAAATGATTTAAAAATTAAATTTCTGTCTCCACTTCCCTTAAATCACAAATTCCATCTTCAAAGTTTTGTCTGTGAAGGGACTCCTTATGCAGAGCGGGATTTTTCCCTATATTGGAATACCTGGGCAGTTGCTTTGGCTAGCGAGGGACAGGCTAGCCAGGTCAGGACTTGAGGAGTAGAGGGAACATAGTGTTACTCTCTTTATTTATTAATTTATTTTTTGGTTTACATTCCAAATTTTACTCTGTTCTATCTTTACTGATATCTTTAAAGATACTGGGGGGAGGTCAGGGGTTGAGTCTTGGGTCTGTAAAAAAACCCAAAAACTCAAACCCAAACAACAATTGGAGGTCACTTTCAAGTTGGATGGGTATGTGGCAAGATTATTGTTTCAACCCAGTGGATTTGCAGATTCTTAATTTGTTTGCTCATTGTAAACTAAAATAAAAACTCCGTAAAAAAAAAATCCCTTATAAATTCCCCTCTCCTGATGAGTTGGATCATCTAAGCTGCGGGACACTGTAGGGATATCTTTACACTGCCTGGTTTTTGGTTTGATTTCCCAAAAGTTGTGCTGCTGCTCTGAGTCTCTGAGCTCCAGCTTTGAGCCAGTTCGGGGAGCTTGTCAGGCTGGCTGTGGAAAGCTGGATGATGTAAGTCAGCTTCTGCTCACAGATGGAAAGCACCTTCCAGGTGCACAGGAAGGACTGTTGGTGAGGCAATACTGAAGGGCTGCAAAGATTACCTAAACAGGATGAGCATCTGACAGGGCAGCTCAGAAGTCCTGAGCTGCAGAAAGTTTTGGAGGAGCTCTCTAAACCACCCCTGTGGATACAAGCCTCTCTGAATTGCTTCTCATTAAAGGATTCTTAGATATATATAGATATAAAGTAGGCATAGATATTTTTCCCATGAAGAGCAGTTTCTAGGCATTAGGAGATGGTCCATAAATTAAGTACACAGCAGTGAACACCAACCAGAACACTGCAGGCCAGAGTGCAGCCAGCCTGTTTCAAATCAGTTTGTATTATCAGTGAAAATCTATTTGGCACTTGTTCATTACCCTTTTTAAGCCAAAGGAGATTATCCACTATTTCCTTTAATGTCATCTGTTTGGTTTATGAAGAATGACTCAAGGAAGTTTTTCTCTAATTTGAAACAAACAGTCTGCTTACACATGGATTTGTCTGTCCTGGGGAGCCTGCACACATCAGGTGTTACAAGAGTGGAAATGATTTTCAGAGTCAAGCAGAAGAAAGAGAAGGAAATGTCTTCTAGGAAGCCGTGGCTGTTGATAACTTTTCATCTCTAACATGTTGTAAAAATCTGAATGAAAATTAAACCCATTATATGGTATACTGAGGTAGTAAACAATTAGTTAGTTAGCCCTGGGTTCCTCTCTAATTGGTAGAAAAAGAAACTGCCCCAGAGGACACTTCAAAGCATCTTGGGCAGGAGCCTGCTTTGTGGTCCCATGAAGTGAATGATTTCTTTCTGCTGACAAGTGGCCTAGCTGACTGTGCTGCCCAAAGTTAGGCTGTGCATACTCCCTTCATGTGTCCCTGCAGTGAACAGTTCAGTATTATTTGTACTGAACTGACTCTTTATCACAAATTTCTTTTCTGTGTAGAGTGTACCTCCAAAATGCAACATGAGAGTTTTCTGGCTCTTGCTGTCATGTAAAAATTTCAAACAAAGGAATAATTGGTAAGAGGACACCTAGCTTAGTGGTGAGCAGGGTAGGAACAGCTTTTACAATAAGGATACCAACCAGCTTGAGTTCACACTGGCTCAATTATGCTGTTAAGATGCTTCTTCCACATCGTGTTTGTTGGCCCACAAGAAGGGGGGTTTAACATAACTGGTAAGGATTTTTTGTTAGGCACTGAGGTTTAGTTGATGCTCCATAAGATACTAAATGTACCTAATCCCTCTAAAACTTAAAAATGTAGACACCATGCTCTAGGAAACTCAGGAAAAAAATTAAAATGGGTCAGAGAATATTGTAAATAGTTATTGAAAAACCTCAGGTATTTTCAGAAGCACTGGCAACCTGTAACATACACCCATGGGACCTAGATAAATGTTTATTGGGGTGCTTGTTAAAACAAGAGGTCTTTACAACCTGGCAATAAAGAAGATAGATCTAGTTTGAAATGAACATTTGTACATAATATTCTTAAGGACATTATCTTACATGGACAATGTTGAAAGCATATTTTAAAAGTAAAATAGTAGACAAATGAACAACAGGTAGGTGTATACTTACATGCTGAATGCAGTATGGTGGATTGGAAGAATCAAGGAAATCTGAGACGAGATTTTATACAGACTGGACAGGCCAGGGAGAAGACAGTTCCTGATGTTAGGTATGTTGTAAGTGAGGTGAGTGGATAGGAATTTCTACAGTGTTGTTACAGTGTGCTTTCTGCACTTGTGTACAATGTGTATATATTGTGTGTATATATAGTGTATATATATATATACACATATGGGCAAAATATAGCTCACATGCTCTTCTAAAATCTTGTATCAGTGACAAGATCAAGCTCACACAGCAGCATACCACTTCACTGCTAGGAGTGTCCCAGACCTCTTAATATCAAAAAATCTTGGTCATCGTATCGGCCCTGTTGTATTCAGACACCATAGGTTCACCATTAGGACACCTGCTTCACAACTCACAGGTTAGAGCCTTCTGCCCTTCAGTTTTATGTAGTATAATCAATAAGGGTACTACTCCTTGTGTGGTCTTAGAGGCAGTTAAAAATATATAAAATAAATCCAAGTTGTTTTCATTCTGCAGCATTAGAGTTTTCATGTGTTATTTTAAATGTGCAATACAATTCTAATGATGATTTAAAAAAAACCACTTTGCAAATGTTTCATAGAATAATGAAAAATAAGGCTGAGAAGAAGTATCAAGAAGCAGAATCAAGTTTATCTGTATTAGTTTTGACAGATATTTGTCTAATATCCCAATGAAAACCTCGAACTGGAGATTCCACAATCACTACAGGCAGTCTATTTTAAAGCTTAACTGTTCCTACTATTAGAAAGTTTTCACTGGTGTCTAAATCTCACTTGCTGAAATATAAGTATCTTACTACTTACCCTGCCAAAGTGCACAAGTAGAATGGATTATTCCCCTCCTCTTTGCAAAAGTATTTCTTTCTCCCTTAATGTATAAAATACTCTTTTAAAAAAAAAAAAAAAAAAAATTCTAGGCACTTGATGTACATGTTCCTGTTGAAAATGTTTGCTACAAAAACTGCAGTGCATTTGGTTTAGCCATGTTATCCTAAACACTATGTGTCCTGTATATTTCCTGTGTTGTTGCTTTTCCCGCTCTCAGCACAGACTGATCCACAGTCAGTTCCTGCAGTGGTTTTGCTCACAGTTCCTTTCTAAATTGCCATAATACCGTATTCCCAAGGCATCAATAAATCTGATGTATTTTGACTATTTATCTTGCAGGCAATAAATATCTGTTTACAAAGTGCGTTTCGTGAATTCGCCCAAATTGCATTTGGGCTGCCGCAATCTTGGAAAAAAAAAAGAGGCGTTAAAGGTTTGATGTGAGAGAACATTGCATTTAACTTCAGGGGAGAGCTAAACTTGTGATTCTGTCATCAGAGGTGAAACAGCAGAGCCCTATTTCTTGCTAGCATTAAACCATTTATTCTTATTTACCTGTCATTTTTATTACAGGCATTCAGTCTGATGCTCATGACAAAAAAGTTCAGACATGCTTCAAAATGAATTTGTTGCATACCGAGTGTAGAAAACTATACTTTATGGATGGTAGCTGGAGGTGACTTGTGGTTTACCACTGATTATAAATTATTTAAAGGGAAATACATATAATTGACATTCAGAGCTGATAGCATCAATATTTACTGGAACATACTCTCATCTCTGTTTATTTCTTCTGGCTATAAGCATGTGGATTAACCCAGGCATGTGGCACTGTGTGTCTTGATGTGCCCAACAGCTCTTCATTTACACTTGATCTGTCAAACTGCTATTTATGCAAATATTTTTAGAAACAGCGTTAAGTTATAATTGGGAGTAGACATTGTATACTATTGAGATGGCATGATGAAAAATAAATTCTTGCTCTCTAGTAACACAGTATTTCCTCTAAGGAAAAGGGCAGTTCCTTAAACTGTTACTGTAAATAGGATTTACACAAGCGAATGACGCACATATATATATAAGAGGCCCAATTTCTGAACCTATATGTAGTCTCAGCATAAGTTCATCCCTCTCTTGCATTCATCTACAGTAGCAGACAACATTGGTATTCACAGCTATTCCTAAACCTAATCTGCTTTGATTCTTTTAAATCTACTCCCTAAGATTTTTCTGGCAGATACCACATTACCTTTTACGCTGTCTGCCCATTCTCAGCTGAGCAAGTGCAGCAACTTGCTGTGGTGTACCTTGCCAAAGTATTGAAAAGAAAAGCAAAGTCAATATTTGCAATGTGGACTTGAGCTATGGCCCTTGTTCATGGGCTGGGTGACCATGGCAGAATGTTCCATCTTCCTGTATTCCCCTATTTTTTCCATGGTCATGAGAAGAGATTTTTTGTTTGTTTGTTTTGTTTTGCACAGTACAAATTGCATTACTGACAAATGTCAGATCTCTACTTTCCCTTAGCCTTCATGGCAATAAGTGAATAAAAGCAAGTAATTTTACTGCATAGCAACAAAACGAGTGTCCAGTGGTCTTTTGAACACTGTGCTCCCACACAGCTCTGCCATCCACCAGAACGATGATGTTCAGCTACTAAGATCAAAGTGGAAAGATGGGCTTTAGACACAGTTCCCAATGTCTCTGTTATCTCAGAAATAAAAGAAGAGTTGATATTTTCAGCTGGAAAAGTTTTTATATTTAGAAGTTTAAGGGAATGATATGTGATCAAAGACCGCGTAGCGTTGAAGTTACAGAAATTTGTGTTTAATAAGTAAATCAACATTCCTTCTGTTTAAACATGAAATCTGAACTACAAGCAGAAACTCAAGCAAAACTCTGAGAAGGTGCTGAATAGTTCATGTAGGGTGGTGCATGGTCCAGCTTGCAAACTTCTCTCCTGAGGCTATCTGAATTAGGCAAATGCTTCCTTCTCTGCTGGATGTTTCAGGTCCATGCTGCTGCCTGTATGCTGGCAAGATAAGATTAAGTGGGTCTGGAGGATGAGTGACACACCTCAGGTTACAAAACAGAATGGTAGTGTTGAGAAAAGTAGGATGCCAAACACATACTTGCGGTACTGCTTAACAAGTAATATCCTTAAGATTCCTCGTTTCTGCCAGAAAACATGCATGATATTTTATCTGCAACCTGGTTGGTTTATATGTCTAGCTAATGCCCTAACAAAAGAAGAGAAACATTCAGTGTGTAGTCATCCTCTTGCTTACAGTGCTGATTTTAAGTACTTTAGGTTTTGGCACTCCAGTGTGACACACTTAGACATCATCTGGCCTTTATAACGTGATTATTTGGGTCACTGGAAGGGATTTTAATGAGCCACTGAGTGTCACTAGTCACTATGGAATGTTTTGAGAACATATGTGCAAGACAGGGATCTGGACAAATAATTTTGGAACAAATTACTTGTAACTTCTAAATCCACTTAAGTGTTGAAACGGAATAAGCAACTGCTCGGTTGGTTTCTGCATTTCTGGTGTTGACCTTGCATGAAGTTTAACATGCAACTGCATCTAAGCTGTAATAAATTAGTCTGTTCTATGTTTTCCACGTTCCAGCACAATAATGGGATCCCATTATTTCAGAAGTTCTAATGCAACAGCAATAAAAAGTAATCAATAGCATAAGGGAATCTGCTAATTAAATAAAATATAGAACATCTGTGAAAATCCAGACAACTTTTTGGCCATATGTATTTTCAAAAACTGATTAGAACTGTTGGAGAAAATATGTGACAAAGAAAAAAAGGGAGGGAAATAGTTTACAGAAAAAGGTCATAATACTGAGAGCTGTTCTGAGCCCCCTGATGAGTTAGGTTCAAAACATGACTGATGAGATATGGTATTCCCTAGCCAGATACGCAGCAGTAACAGCCCACAAATCATCCTCTTGGGCATATTTTTGACAAAGTAAATGGACTCTTCTTAACAGTTGCTTCAAGTATTCAGAAATGAGATTTTGGCACTTCCCCCCATCGTCAGACCTTCCTGTTTTGTAAGGTCTACATGCCTTCCCATGAGATGCAGACGTAACCAGATATCACTTGTATCATAGAGATATCAAGTACTATACCTTGCCAGATTAACTGATATGTCACTGTCACTGAGAATGCTGTGATATATCATGCCAAGACAGGCATGTGCTACATGTGCTACGTATCATGAAATCCATGAAAACCTAGCCTTCAGTCAATAGAGTATCAATATTGCCTCGCCTCATGGTGTGCTTTTTTTTTTTTTTTTTGAGTAAGAGAAAGAAGGGTGAAAGTAATACAAAATTTGAACAGTCTCCTGTTATTTGGGTGAAGGAGAAATAAGATACTGTCTGAGGGTCTCTGTAAGCTGCGTCTGCTTGAGGGCCTTTCACTGAGGGCATATTCAGGAGAAACTGCCTCATAAAACTCTTAAGCAAATCATAGCTATAAATCATAGGCAGCAAAACAATTTCCCCCAAGCCAATGGCAAATCGTTGCTATATCTTGAGTGTAAATTACTAACAATCAGCAACACACCTAGGAAATGGAGCAAGTCTACAGTATATTTACGATTTATCAGAGCTGAATATACTTTTGACAGAATTTAAGATCTCCAGGAAAACATAAAGAAATAGGTTTGTCCCTTAGGTTGTACTTACCTACTTTCCTGGGGACCTTCCTGCTGGTGCAGGAGCTGGTCAGTGATACCTTTTTTATTGCTCATTCCCAAGTCTGAGGCAGTTTGGTTGTTTTTTTTTTTTTCCTTTCATCAAGAGATATAATCTGTTAGACAAGATAATTAAATGTGTATGGGCTAAATTCTGTTCTTATTTACAGAGTCTGCAGTAAATCTAAACTCACTCCAGTGACTGCAAGGGAGTCATTCTAGATTTATGTTATTATAAATCGGATCAGAATTTGACTTGTATAAATGAATATTAAAGAGGGAAAAGAACTGTTCATGTTCACACTGCTAGCCTCTGGCAAAGGCTAACTTAACTTCCTTAGCCTTCTTCAATGAACATGGAGAGGTTCAGTCATCACTGGTCTTTAGGAAGGATTGAACCTGATTTTAGAGCTTTCAGAGAACCAATCATAATTATTAATTTATAGTAGAATTAGTTATAAATGTGTGTTACTGCCAAAAAAAGTCTAAAGTAATTCTAACTTCATCTCTGGTTGTGCATTCACCTTTGGTAAAACTAAAGATCACTTCTGTGCTTCAAACACCTTTTCTCCATCTTAAATTATACTTTCCTTTCCTTTAATATTGTTGTGAGAAGTACGCTGACAACCAGGTGATGGAGGTACACCTTATTATGCAAGAAGTCTGTATTTTTTTACAAATTAGCTCACTATGCTGCTCAAGGTTTCATGCCACTCTGTTGCCTTCATAAAAGTCCTGACTTAACTCTTAAACATTAAGCTTTAACTGGGATTGGACAATGATTTGATATACAACATGGCAGAATGCTGAATTATTTCATACTTAATGTTATGCCTTTCCCATTTTTGTTTTCTTTCCTGTACTGGAGAGCAAGAAATGAGTTTAACATGCATTTTTGGTAAACATTTTTCTGAAAAGCAATCTTTTTTTTTTTAGACTGTGGTAAATCTGTCTCCACTCAGCTATAACCAGCAAAGGATCACTTTGAGAACTGGGGATTGTGGTTCCAGACTTTTTTTTCTCCATCCTGTGATTGCAGGAATGTAAATCAAAATCACTTCCCCCCCCGCCACCTTTCCAGTAAACAAAACCTAGCCATTAGAAAGCAGGGAAGGCAGATTTATCTCAGCTAGCACTAAGTTTTGGAGAAAGATGGGTGTTTTTATAGAACTCAGATATAAGTGGCTTCATTATTTTTGAAGAATTTTTTTCTCCCCTGAAAAAGAAGGGATCCTGCAGTAGATACAGTCAGTGCCTTATTTGTTAGTTGTTATGTGCAGTTACTCCAGAGTCAAATATTCCACCCCTTTCGAATTTGTAAATATAAAATAAGAAAGTGAGTAGGTAATACTGGATATTTTTGTTTTACTGTTTCCCATTTTTTTTCTCAGAAGACTGCAGTCTTCTTTTGTGATAGTATGTGAAGATATAAATTATGTGCCTTCCAAGTAAAATCATATTCTATACAGTGAATTGGTGGCTGATTTGTTCAGAGGAAGTTCTGAGATACTACGAAAGGATAAAGGAGTTTCAGGTGTCTGATTCTGGCATTGTTTCAGGTAGGTAGAGGTGAGGACTTACCTTTGTAAGTGGTACTTCCTCCCTTGGGTTTTCATCCTGTGACGTCCCCACTGTGTGACTTGATGTAACCATGATCCTTGTCTAGCATTTGCCCACCTCTCAATTTTCTTCTTCAGCTATAGACTTTCACCATTTTACTATGGTAGTTATAGACTTTTACCACTTACCGTGAGTACCCTAAAAATAAAATTATTTATCTAAACATGTAAAAACTCCATTTCATCTTGAATAAAATGGACTTGTGTAAGTAGAAAGCAGATTAGCTTTTATTTTTTTTTTTAATGAAGGACAAGCATGGTTTCTGTCTTGTTTTTTCTCTCTTCAAATAGTTTGATCTATGCATTTTTATCATGAAGTTTCTGAGCATGACACAAGCCAAACCATGAATAAAAACTATAGGCTGATAGAATAGCTTTCAAAATTAAAGGTATTAATTTGTGGAGGAAAATGTCCCTATCACATTGAAAGTGTCCTTGTTCACAGTCAAACAGATACTCTGTCATATTTTTTCCAGTAAGAGTAAGAAAGTAATCCCCTTTTTAAATTAAACCAATAACAGGAAGACTGGCACTTTGTTGAAAGCTGTTAGGTGATTTAGAATATAAATTCACCTATCCAAAAAAAAAAAACCCTTATCAGGGTTCAAATTTCAATATTTATTCTACTTGTCATTATCTG
This sequence comes from Aphelocoma coerulescens, assembly GCF_041296385.1. Taxonomy (NCBI): domain Eukaryota; kingdom Metazoa; phylum Chordata; class Aves; order Passeriformes; family Corvidae; genus Aphelocoma; species Aphelocoma coerulescens. The sequence goes on along the minus strand of NC_091015.1, from coordinate 77,599,222 downwards.
TTAATGTATTTCCTCATAGTGGCAGAACAATAAAGCCCTGATGTCCCGTAAGGCAGGAATGCAGCCAGTAGCCATCCTGTACCTTTAATGTACTGTGTGAACATTGGAGAAGGTTTTTGTATTTTTTTAAATTACGTAATAATTTCCTAGCCGAGTAATAGACAAGGTGTGGTATATCTTATGTATTTTATTTGAGTGAATAAATCAAGTAAATGGCAGGGAGAAAAAGTCATCTCTCAGGTCCTACACACTTCAAAAATGTAACTTTTAATTCTTATCTTTACTTGATTCTTCACTGTCATTGGTAGCACTGTGATTTTTATCAACAAAAAGATGATACCAGATATATTTAATTCTGAGTTTGTTGACTTGAGTCAATCTGGTGCTATACTCAGGTACCTCTGCGTAAGTTCTTTATTCATTTGGCTTTCAGTTTGATACACAGATTTTTTGGTGTTTCACACATGCATTGTTGGAGTAGCAGGTTAATTTTAAAGCTCCTTTTATGTAAAGTGCAACTAAAATAGTTTTCTTCGGATAAAAACTTGGAATCCTCTAAGTGTGATTCTCTGTCATCTCAGAGACCGTGAAATCAGTGCATCTTTGTGTGTCAGTCTTTGAGGATTTTAAGTCTTGGATATTTCTCATACTTGATGTTGATTGAAATTCTATTCACATAAACATGGAACACCATAAAATCTAAGTAGTGATGTACTAAACATTTGCATGACAGATTATATTTGCTGACACCAGAACATGTTTCAAAAAAGTAAATACTAAAATAATTTATAACTCCTCAGAAGTCCAGTTAGTTGCAAAACCCACTACACAGCTGGCTCAGTGATGCTATACTTGTTTCTTCATAGCTATCTTTGGTGCAATAACATTTAATTTGTTCCCTTTCCCTTCCTCCTCTCAGGTAACAAGGCTGTTCTCCTTGAAGATAGCAGGCCTAGGGGAGAGACGAGAGTTGCGTGTTGTAACTGTGGCTCAAGAGGCTCTCTCAACAAAATAGCATTTTGGAAGTTGCTTTCACAATGCAAATGTTCATTTGCAAAAAGTCAGACACAGGTTACAATATAAAATTTCTGTACAGCCTCCCAGAAATTCCTCAGTATTTAAATCCTGATTATCTGTTGCTGAGGTGAGAGCTTGGACAGCTTCTTTCAGGTGCAAGAGCAGGGGCAACAAGCATTACTCTCAAAGGCATCATTATTTGAGGAGGTTGTTGGGAAGGACACACACTGGCCTCTAACAAACATTTTACCATCAGAAGTTCTTATGTGTTCCCTTGGATGATCAGAGCAGACAGAAGGAGTATTATGCTGAATGGAATGATTTGCATTATCCATCCACCCTAATATACTTACTTCGAGGCTATGGAGTCAGCAGGGCCATGTCTATGGGCCTTACAAGTGTTTTTCTTCTTTCTTTTATATCAGATGCTCGTAATCAAGGATGAAAGGTGATGATTGCAGATGACAGTTTGAATTAGCAGCTACTGGAAAGGAATCAGCTACAAAGGCACCTCCCCCCTTTGTCCCTGCCCACTTCCATTTTAATTAACTTGGTTGTTCTTCCTTGGCCTTTTTGGTTGGCTTGGGTTCTTTTGCTCGTGGTTTATGGGCTAGTGTTGGTTTTCAGTGGTTTGTTGCTTTTTGTTTGGTGGTGGTGGTTTTTGTTGTTGTTATTTCGGGCTTTTTTGGTGAGCATTATTTGGAGTTGCCAGTGGGGTTAATTCTTTGGCTGTTCTGTCAAATGCTAGCTTCTAGTACAGATATTTGTGTATATATGAACAACTGTTTTTTAATAACCTGCCAAGATGCTATAATCTTCCATTGCAATCCCTCGGGATTTAATTAGAATGGTTTTCCACAGCCTGACATGTTTATGGGGCATAGGTAAAGAGAGAGTTCATAAAGCTGTCAATTTTCTGAGAAATTAAAGAAAAATTGGGCTGCTTAGTGCCTTGGCAATTCCATGCTGCTGATAGTAGCATTGCAAGCAATGAAATCAAAGGCAATGTAACAAGATACTGATGCATTAGAGATGGGGAGGGTTTAAAATTATATACAAAGGCATTTGTCAATTTGAATTTGAATGCATAAAAGGAGAAATATGGAAAACAAAATATGAACTCCAGTAGCTGCTCAGGTTTAAGCAGTGCAAAGCTGAACAATGGTAACTTCATTGCTTTAACAGTAGCTGTAACTTTCCTGGGGCAAGTTGGAAGAGATGAAAACTGTGAAAGGAAGTAAGTCTGGACTATGAAAACTCTTCTTATAGATTTCTGTGTTTTCTGCTGACTGAAGCCTCAAGATGCTTGTTCATGTAACAAAAGGGTATGAGCAATTCTTAAAGGTACAGTTCACATATGTTCTCATAGCTGATGTAGTCCAGGTCTCTTTGAGACTCTGTTATGCACTGGCCATTGAAAACAACCCAGCTGCCAAATCTGTCCTTTTTAGTAACTTTTCAGTCAAGCTATTAGGGTGTATCTGCATCCAACCACCCTCTTTAATGTAAAATAGCAGCTATTCCTCCTTTGTCATGGCTCTCATGTATGATTGTTTGTTAAAAAGAAATTAGAGTTGCCATCTCTGCCTGTCCTGCAAATTCCCTGTAACTTCATGATGGAGTTAAATTGGTATTAAGAGCAGTGAGCAATGAGAGTTTGGAACATGGTTTCAGTAGCAGGGTGAGGTGCTGTTGAGGATGCTCTGTAGTTGGGTTGGCATTTAAACAGAATTTAATTGGGATAGTTCATGCCTGTGTTTAGTATCAAGAATGAACTTTTATAACACACTTTAATATAAGGTCAGATACCTGTACCATCTTTGTCATTCAATTGGAAGAGCTTTTGCCCAGTTCTAGGAATTATATTTTAGGAATAAATATGGACAGGCTGTGGGGTGTTCAAGAGAAGTCTAACAGGTAGTGCACAAAAAAAGAAAAGGTTTGTGATGTAGAACTCACCAAGGAAAACCTTTTTAAAAATGGAGTTTCTTTTGTTTTCCAGAGAAAAAGAAATTTGCAGAGACTCAAAGAAGTTTTTTGATGTATCAAGGACACATCTCCAGGACCAGCAAAGTCATGTCAGGAAACAGTTTGTTCATTTATCAACAAAAATGACTGATATTAGGAGGGACATTCTAGCTGTAACTAAGTTAGTCCCTGGAATGGCAGGTTATGCAGCCTTTGCCAGTGGAAACTTTTAAGGAGGTTGGACAAATTCTTGCTTGTATGTTCTACCTGCTCTAGTGCAAAACAAAGAACTGTTCTAGTTCTGATATTTTGCGTTGCACTTTTTGAGAATTGGAGAAGAGGGCATGTCCCAAACCAAAAAATTCTCATGGCTTCAGTTAATCAAGAGTCAGTGCATAGCAGTGACGATGCTCTGCTACCACAGATGGGGCACTTGAAAATCCAGGTGTTACAAAAGAGGTGTTTAGGAACTGGTAAGGGAATTAAGTACGTTTGCTTTTCCTGGGTCTCGGAGTACGTGTGAAGCTGCTCAGGTATAAGGAGTGCAAAGCTGAACAGTAGTTCTGTTCAGGGCATATGGACTAGGCTCCATATTTCTCCTGAAAATAAACAGAAGAGTGTGACATTTCAGACTGATGGTGTCTTTACCTACTCTTACCTTGTGTCCTCTCTATCTCTGTCCACATATTCATCTATTACACCCTGGCAAGACAGTTGAGTGTCTTTCATGCCTGGAGTTTGTTCATACAATGTAATGCAGAAGGTAATGCAACGAGACCCTGCACTGGAGTCCCTAGGTGCCATTTCAGTAGCAATCACAATCAATGCTATCAGCATTTACTGTGGATTCATGTGTTTAATTTTACTATGCTATTTCTTAATCCACATAATTTCCTTTTTAATTTGTCTTACTCTATGTCTATATTGCTTCCCGTTTAGCTCTCATTTAGTTTTCTTCATTAATACTCCTATTTTTTTTTTTTTTTATTTTCCTGCCTGCCCAATTCTCCTCTCTGTCCAGCTTTTTAGTTGTAGTTGTTGCTCCTATAAAATATATTGTAGGAGCCAGGAGATACAGAGTTTGTGTGATGTGCCTCTTATAACCATAAAACACCTTAGGGAGAATACTTTCTCAGACCAAAATATTGTATTTTTCCTTCTTGCAAGATTATTTAACTTCCTGTCTTTTTCTCATTTCTTTTTAGGTTCCTACCACACTTACTAGGTTGGTGGGGTTTTTTCCAAGCAACTATAAAATAAAAATCACCAAGTCATTTGATCTAGGGTTTTTTTTATATATTTCTGCATGTACATGATAAAAAAAAGGGAAAATAAAAGTTTATGAGCAAAGAGACTGAAAAAGAAAGGAGTGGAAGTCAAGGAGAGTCTGTGCTATGGGTCAGCAAAGAACACAGAGATTGAGTGCAGATCAAAGAAAGTTAAAAATTATTTGACAGCATTTGATTTAGAACAGCCATGCTGAGAAGTCTCCTGTAATAATTTATCCTACCTTTCACTCGTAGATTGCTGAGCTGTCTTGAAAGAATTCAGAGACTGTGGAATGCAGCCTCATTTATGATATGAGAAGATGGGATGCAATGTTATGTGTCAATGTGAGATCAAGATGTCACCCTCTATCAGGACGGCTCTCAATGATTTTCTACAAAAGGCTGTGAATGGAATATTCATGGAAAAGAAGGAGTTTATCCTATGCTTTATGAGGCTGATTGAAGAAAGCTTAGAATAAAATGTCACTGAGTAGAATTGTGCCTCCTCCTGAGATTATTTCATTTTGTAGAAGCTCTTTCACATTATGAGTGCTTTTGCTGTGGCAGGGAGGTACCATAAAAATGGAATGCAATAGGCTGTGCTTAAGGTTAGTGTGATTCAGGATCTGGTGTTTTCTGTGTCTTAGAGATTTGCTTCTCATCTCAAGTGTATGTTAGAACTGTGACTTTCCATTGAGTACAGTCCTGTTCCTCCTGAATTGGGCCCCATAATTTATTGCAGAGGCAAAGAATATAAATCACAAATGAATACATAGAGGAAGACAAGCTAAAATGCCACTCGTCAAAATTGAACTGTACTGTCTCAGCTACAAAAATGTTTTAGGAAAATTTTACTAGCATCCTAAAAAATTCTTATGGGGCTTCTGCTATTAGTTATGCAGGAGTGCCTTGACATCTGTAGCATCTGCTGCAGTGCAGTGTCCCTACTGCTGCTACACCTGCTGAATTCATGGGTCTGACCATATCCTCTAAACCCATGAGACTGGTTTATAACTGAGAAAAGTTCACTCATTGCTCTTAGGTTTGGGGTTTTAGAATTACACCCAATGGTACATGTCTACGAGGCAAAGCGATTATAAAGGTGTGCCATCAAAAAGAGTAAAGTAGAATGCCCAAATGTGCTGGAGCTGTTCATACTCTGACCAGTCTTGATGGTGGCCACCTGCCAAACAACAGTAACTATACAGAGAGGGAACTGGGGAGTGTAGTTTGCTTGCAGTAAATGTCTAATAATAATAAATGCTCTGAAGTGTTCTGTGACAACTCCATTTTTGTTTAGACAACGGTCAAATTAGTGCTGTTGTTTTCACTGATGGACGTGGCCTGATTGGCAGTGGAATATGATCCAAGTATAGAAGGTTTCTGCTGTTTATCACAGGAAATCATAAAAATATGTCACAACAGACTTTTAACATTTTTCTTCTATTTCTATAATGCTCCTTTATAAGGAAAATGACCTTTAGGAATTTAATTCATGAGCACAAATTAGATGCCAATAATAAGTTTTAAGGGATGTAATTTAGTTTTTAGCTAGAACTCACAGAAGCTTCATCTAGAAAAAAAAAATCCTGCATTTAAAACAATCAAAATGATCCTGGGTATTCATGCCTGACCAATACATTTCTTCTGGGAGAAGGAAGTCTGAGTTAGAAGTTTTCAGAAAAGGTTGATTAACAACAACTTCTAGTCTTACATTTTATTCAGTGTAGATGGTGTTTAGAACATCTTCAAGAAGATAAGGTATGAAAGCAACTTTTGAGCACACTTATTTTGTCATAACAGTGTGCTGGCACTTCTTTTCTACTATACTGTATAAGGAGAAAAAATTACAGTAAGAACCAAGACGAGATGTGTTTTTCTGGAATTGTGCTGCTATTTCATGTCTAGATAACCACTGTTTATATAAGAGGGTCCTTGGACAGTGAGCTCAAATGTACAGGTCTACACCATCCACATCTATTTTTATTCAGATGTATCTGATCCTCAATCTCTGTTTTGCCTTTAAACTTTCATATAACTTCATTAGCAAGTTTCTAATACTTATTCCATTCCAAGACTATATGTAATTTATTATTACCACACACCACTTCTAAACCTGTCTTGCTTTTTGTTAGAGTGTTTTGTCTATTTGCTGCCTACCACATCCTGTGTCTTACTTTTGGGGCTTCCTCTCTTGCAAGTGCCCATCTGTGTGCAGTGGTTTCAATGACCTCCAACTTTAAAGCTTTACTAAATTTTGTGAAGTTTAAGCAGTACATATGTCTGAGCTGCTCACTCTTTTACTATGCATATGATGCAATCCCACTTACTCTAATTGGGTGTCTACTTCACAGGTGAGTTTAATTTCTTACTGCAACAAGAAATCTGGAATGATTGAGTGGCCTATGACCGGTCATTGCGGTTCTCACTAAGGCCAGCTGATAAAGAAATTTATCAGGGCAACCAGAAATAAGGGTCTAAACTATGTGGTCTTAATCATTCTTTGGAGGGAGTGGCACTCTTTAATGATGTCAGACAGTGAAAACTGAGATTCCTGTCAGGAAAATGAAGAAACTAAGACTTATTTTTTTCATCTAAGAGCTAAAAATTTCAGTGGGACTTAACAAAGTATGTTAGTTTAAGCAGAGATACAAGATTTTCAACAGGTTTGTGTAAGCCGGTCTGAGCAACCCTCACTTTTGTTTCTTTGAATTAAGACTACTTTGATGAAAATGTTCATATTAAATTCAACACCCCACTGAATTTTTTCCTAGCTTTGTGGAAAAGTCTTTTGAGGCTTTTAATATACAATGTTCCTACTATTTCTATTTGAAATCAGAGTATATGTAAAGTGTGTGTTTCCAAGATTATTAGAGAAAATGAAGTAACACTGCAGCACTAGATCAAAGGATTCACCAGTTATGATGCAGATTTTACTATCCTTGTTTTAAATGTGACTTCAAATGCAATATCTATCACTAATGTTTGTGGCTTTTTATTTTCTAAGTTGTGATCTTGGAAGATCTATTTAGCATCTAATTATTAACAGTTCGCATTAAGGTTTGTAACACGGAAACAAGGCCTTGCTTTAGCCTGTTAATGTGGGGTTTGCTTCAGTTCACTGACTTCTGTAGACCTGGTGTGAGGTGATATTCCTTTGGCCACCTTTAGTTGTGCAGTGAAAAATGTAGATGCATCTTCCCTTTATTTGAAGATACATTTGAACAGTACTTCAGGGAAGTTGTTCAAGCTCTTTATGGATATATGTAAATTAGACTTGTGATTATTTTGGTGTGGGTTCAGTCCATGCAGTAATGACAGAGTCCAATGTTTTAGTGCAATTTTCCAAATACTACATTTTGAGGTGTGACTTATGATCCCTGGTTTATGCATTTTTTTTTCTCGCAGATTCTGTGTCTATTTCACAAACAGCTAGTGAAGTGGGAATTCCAGTTTCCCAGATAACCAGAAAACTTAGAATCATAGAATCACAGAATGTTTTGGGTTGGAAGGGACCTTAAAGATCATCTAGTTACAGCACCCCTGCCATAACCTTCTACTAGACCCAGTTGCTCAGACCCCTGTTCAGCCTGCCTTGAAGGGCCCTGAAATTTTATGAGGATATGTCTGTATTCGTCTTTATATCTGTATTAAGATGCCTGTGCCTAAAGTCATAATGAAGTTATCCTCTTGAATGATGCATACCACTAACTCCCTATAACCTGTATTACTTGTCCTTCTAGAATTGCTGCAAATACAAGTGGATGTCTGTGTCATCTGCATTATCTGAGGTGAGATCTGCTGTGCTTTTTAGAGAGTATTTTCCTAATGGAAGGATTTTAATTTACTGGTGGTATTATTTATTATTTTTGGTTTCATTTTTCCAAGCCATGGTTACCTTGACTTTCCTAATCAGTGTTTCTCTAATGTTGCCTCCCCCACACATCTGGTGATGATCTAACTGAAGTGATCTGCAAGTGTGTTTTCTTGTGTCAGACACTACTTTCAAAGTCCAGTAGACATGAAATCCAGAAGTCTGCTGGAGTCAGTGTCACTGTGATGTGCTGCCTTGCACAGAATATTGGCCTGTTGGTCTCTTTCCATAAATCCCAGTAAGAAGGAGAAAATGAAGACGTCATAGCCCCAGTGGCAGTACATGAGTAAGCCATAGGAAGCCAGCCCTTCCTTTCACATCTTTTTCAACTGGAGACTTAATATTGGGACTTCACACATCATGGATGCTCACCTCTACTGTGCACCTCCCAATTCCATCACTGTTTGAATCATTTTTGTGACAATCACTTTCTAATAATGTAATTGCTTCTAGCAAGCTACAGATTACCTTAGCACTGCTTTGGCTTGCACTGTGATTGTGGAACCTGTGGAATCTCAGGTTCTAACCCTGTGCGTGTACTCCTAAAGTCGTCTTTTGGTAGTTTTAGACCAATACATCTGTCAGTCTCAAATGCAAAATACTGGCATTTTCCATGTCATTTTTTCCCCAGGGTCACCTGCACAATACATAGTTCACACATTCAGCACTTTTAGGGAAAACCTGGTGGCTAAGAAATCCCAGAAATGAGAGAATTGCTGTCTTCCTAAAAATTGGATCATATTTCCTGTGCAGAAGGTTGTACAAGCAGTGCTCCGTGTAAGCATTTGAAGAAGAAATTGAGATAATTGTGTGACTTTAAAATGTACTGTTCAGGTACATGCATCAGGGCAGTGTCATTTCACCTGCTGTACATACCAGTGGCTCAAATGAGTGAGATCGATTTTATGCTCGACTCTTGACTGTGGCTGGAATGGTGGTGGCATGTCACAACCACAACAGGCCACAGGACTCTCAGATGAGGAAAGGATTTTAAGATCTAAAGCTGAAGGTTAGGTGTATTTGTGAAGGGGAATGCAATCAAAGGATACATTTTTTTCAATGCATCAGAGGAAGGGGCTCTAAACACCCTCTCCCGAGGAATTCAGCTGCATATCAGTGAAGGTAAAGTGGATGTAAGAAAAATGCCATGTGTATGGAGAGCATTAGGAAAGGTCATATATTTCAAGAAAGAATATTGTTTACAAGGAGTGTTAATAGGTTTCAAGGGAAATGTTAATTTTTTTTCCTGGCTGAAATAGCTACTGTAAGTTTTTAGTGGTTAATCATTCATTCTTGAATTTTTATATTAAGCATTTCATATTACTTTATTGACTTAACTTTTATGCTCTTCTTCATTTTGACAGTAAAGAATGACCAGGCAATACTCTTTGAAAATTGGAGACCATTTGCAGCTGCTCTCTGCTGAGGAAAGTGAATAATAGGGTGCCCTCAAGGAATTTCAAAGGTATCACTCAACAGAAACTTTTGTGTCTGAAGAAAACTAGATCATTTTATCATGGTAGGCATACTGATATGTTTGCTTTAATAAAATGCCATATTTCTGCCTTTAATCTCTTGTCAACCAGCTATTAAAACCCCAAAGTGTATGCGTGCAGCACATGTAAACACTTGTAGTTTCAAGTTTGTCACACAACATGCAAACAAAGCCTGTAATTTTTGTTTAGTGAACAATCTGTAAGAAACTTACTGAGTAATGGCAATAAGGCTCTTTTTCTCGCCCCTTCAAGCCAACAAATCAATTTGGTTTAATTCAATAATCCATGCAATTTTTTAAAAGCATTGTCTAAATCCTACAGAGCTCTCCAAAGTGGTCAGATGACGAAATAATGACAACTGTTTTCCATGTAAAGAGTGAGGAGCACCTGAAATAATAAGCAGTGTTGGAAGATGATTACTTATGAGAATTGACATTATGTGCCTCGAGCCCCCGGAATTTTGCACCTGCACTGAACAGTTCCCCTTGTCTTTCAGCGTGGCAATTCTGTGCTGTTAACTCACTCATCATTTCTTGCCTGTTAAGGCAACGTTTGAATCGATGCCCACAGTAATAGAAGCTTGCTTTGGAAGTAAAAGACTTTGTTTGTGACCCAGGTCTTGTGGTCCTTACATCACGCTAGTTCAGAAATTCCCGAATTTCTGAATCCTCAATGTTTTTGTGGATAAGGATACCTTAATGAATTTGGGAATTGTTTCAAATAGTAGTAGAAGACTAAGAGATAATATTTTCTGAACAATAGCCAATAAATATTTTCTTAATAATAGTTATGCTGTTTATGAAATAGATAATAAAATAATTACCTAAACAGATATCCACATCTTTTCTGTCAATCGCTGTGTGCTCAGGTATTTCAGAGGATGGTATACATGAAAGAAGCCTGTTTGTTCATAAAACACTGTCCCAAAAATGCAATGATTAGGATAGAAAACTATCCATTTATGATTGTCAGCAGTCATATATCACATCAGTGAACCCCAAGTATTGGGAAGGGTTCGTGGTAGAGAGGGAAGAATAAAACTTCTCACTCTGCAGCTGCACATGTTTGTGTCTGCAGAACAGACTCCAGCACCTGTGTGTGAACAAACTGGGAGTGAAGATTGAATTTCCCTGAGACTGGTGGAAAGGGAGTCACAGTTACCCTAAGCCAGTAGCTACACTCTCAACTGCCTCTTCGTACCCATCCTTTTCCCCATTACATTGAATCTTGTCAGTGGTTCTTTCAATGGAATAGTGTTAAACTTCCTTATTTCTACTCCTTGGGAAGTTTTTCAGTACCACTACTAAGTTCTGTGCCCTTTCTTTAACTGCTATGTTTTATTTAAGATGGAGTTTATCATAATGAAGTTACTGTTAGAAGCAAAGAAACGTAATAATTTTCAAAAGTTACTATTTCATTGTTGATATTTCATAAATGGAACCTGTAGTAAGTTTTCATGTAGGCAGGTGGTCAAGAGTAAGATGCCTTCACACAACTGTGCAAATTGTTTTCCTTTTATTGTTGCAGTGTTTTAGGTTTTCTTTTATTTTTCAATGCAGTAGCTACTTTTGTATGTGTGAAACAAAGAATTTTTTCCTTTCCAAAGAAATTAATATTCCTTTTCTGTGTTGAATTTCAAAAACACGGTGCCCTAGAGTCTTTGAGTCCTTTTAAATCCCCTAATAATCATCTTTAGCTTTGGCTAGCTAACATAATTTAGCACATTTTCCCACCTTTCTGTTACCTTACTTGCTTCTGTCATGTATTTTCTTTGTTTAGTTTGTTGGACCCATGTTCTATTTCTTCCTAAACTGGAAACTGGTAACTAATCTCTAAATCACAGGAAGATGTTCCTGTAATCTATTACTTTATTTACATCTTGAGTTTAGCTGGAACTTTTTCTTTAGGTGTGAAGCATCCTCAAATATTTTTTTTAATGAAAAAAAATAAAATTGACCCCGCTGACCAATCCTAATGCATTAATGCATTGAAAACTCATAGGCTTACATCATGGAATTTATGCTCAACTGCCTATTTCATAGATCTTCCTTGGATTTTTGTGTCAGCCTGTTAACTGAGTTATTCTCATATCCAGGATTGCCACCAGCACTTTTTCATTCACATTTCATATAAAGAAAATTTGATAAAATGATTAGTATAAGTTAACCATTGCCCAATAAGGACTAATTAGTTATTGAACAGGTTGATACTGTTCTATGTACTGTGTATAATCATAGCTTGATACCCTGTGAGTACATTCACATGATTTCCTACTTATTGTCTATTATTATTGCTTATTTTTACTACGCTACCTGCTAAGTATTTTTTAATCTTTTCTAAGATATTAGTATCCTCGACCACATTTTTGCTAGTAACATGGACAATTGTAAGTCACTTAAGAGCCTTTGCTTTGATTTAGAGCTGGGTGTGTGAACATCTTGAGACCACCTAATCCTGAAGTGGGAATCTCTCTCTCGACTTTAGGTTCAGTGTTGGCTGTTTCTGACTTATGTTCTAAATGATTTGCCCCCTCACCCTCACTGTTGTTTGCTGTTGTGACACAATCTTTGACAACTTTTCCATATTGATAAATTGTGGATCACCCACTTTCTTGTGACATGTCTGTGGGGGACTTGGCTCTTGTAATCTAGTACATCTTTTTAGTCCCTGATTCCTGTGGTCTCCATCATTAAATGTTTTTGCCTGAATCTGCAGGCCTCTGATGGGAATTTTATCAAGGCTGTGTCTGTAAGTCTTGCAGTGTACTTTGGCTACCATGTGAAGTTATAGGATTTTTCTTTTCTTTCCTCTAAGATGTTTGCTGGAAAAGGCTTATTTGTAGTAATAGAAGGCTCTTGCACTCTCAAACCAGAAAAATATTACTATTAAATGTTGGAACAAATAGGCTGTTTTAGCAAAGTGTCCTCTCGCTTTCTTGTGTTATCTTATGTTCAGTATTTATGGCTAAATCTCAACCAGTAGACCTGGTGGTGTTTCTGGGTCCTGAGACGTGTGTTTCAGACAATGTTCCATAACTTCTCAAAGTGTAAATATGATTCAGTATGCAGTTCTTATGTTTCTTTCACTGATATGCCATGGGTGGGGATAGATGGGGCTACTGCTTAACACTGAAAAGTGAAAAAGGGAATTGTGGTATACAATTATGAATTAATTAGGAAAATATTATTCATAATTGTAACGCAAATGCAGTCTGTTACAACCATTAAGTTTCTCTATTGAATTTATTATTATTGCTGACAATTTACTTTGCGTAGTCTGGATTTAATATTTACAAAATATGATTGCAAGAAGAAACTGCACTTGTCTGCATTTTGTAATGGGATTTTTTGTCAATTCATTTGAGTGTGACAGGAGGTCTGACACACTACTGATGAACCATAGCAGTTGTCATGAAAGAATGCAGGATGCTGCCTGTAAAAACTGATTTTGAAACACGTGAACATAATTTTTCAACATTCTAAAAACATGCATCAAATATGTCTTGCATTACATATTCTTTGCTGCATAGAGTCAGACAACAAACAGGCAGGCAATAATTAGGATGGAGCTGAAACAGAAATAAGTTTCATAGTTATTCTTAGGCTTAGACTTTTTTTTATATTACAAAAAGTAAATTGTTTAAAGCCTTCTTGTGTGCACGTGTCTGGTTTAGAGTAGAGTACCTGAGCCCAGCTCTGGCAAAATAGAAAACGGAAATGTGGCTTTGCAGGAAGTTCTGGCCATGATAACACTTTGCATTTTGCAAAGTACTTTGAGCAGCTCTACTCACCTCAGGCATTTTCCCTGCAATGCTTTACAACTGGTGCAATTCTGTGCAGAGGTGCTGGCAAGGTCAGTGGTGCTTCGCCTCCCTCTGACCACTGGCTGCCATTCCTGGAGCAGATTTGTTAGCAGTAATTTGGGTCTTGGTCTTCACTGCAGTCCTTCATAATATTCAGGGATGTGCAATATCTTCCTTACATGTGGTTGTCTTTGGGATGTTAAACTAGACAGGCATCGTGCACAGTTCCTGGGATGTGTGACAGGACAGTCTTCTATTTCTGCACAAGAGAACTCTTGTTATAAAGGAGTACCAATAGTACTAGAGTTGTGTGGGAGTCTTTTTGTTTGAGTGAGTTCTTTTTTGTCGTAATCTTTGGCAGTGCAAACGTTGTTATTTTCTCAAGAGATGCTCTCCCACTGAAAAAAGCACATTTTGTGGCCTTTGCTTACTCTGGGTCACCTCAACAGGACAGGCAAAATATTTATGCAAGTAAAAATGCAGAGTGTTCTGTGTTAATCTGTACGGCACACTGGAATAACAGGATCAGCTCCTCAGTCTGCCATCATCTTTTCATGCATATTTAGGCAAAATGCATGTCTGCTTCCTCTACAATCTGTAAACACTTTAGGACAAATCTTTATCTGCAGGAAAAAGTGCGATGAAACACAGATTTTAGCTTTGTCCTCTGGAAACTATTTTCAAAATGGCTTTGTGGCATCTCTCTAGACCCTCATTTCAGTGCCAAGAGTCAAAGATAAAAATGAATGTTGTGGTCTCATTTTAGTCCTGTTTCTATCCAGGCTTATCTAACACATGCCTGTATTTGGAAAGCAAGGACTTCTGTGGTCACAATAGAACTGGAGTGTTTTTGGGAGGTATGTAGGGAATTACAAAAGCTAAACCTATTATTTTCCGCTTGCTCAAACTGAAAATGTAAATATAAAAGATTCAAACTACTTCTGAGGCATCGTGGTCATGCTTCTTCATGGAGAATAAAAGATGTCCTTCAATCTGATTAGATAAGGTAGTTTCTGTTCCTCCTTCTTTATGAAATAGTAGTGGAATGCAGGAGTCCAGGAAGGAACTAAAATCTCAGGGTAGCAGAAGATGCACAATCTAGAATTAAGTTGGGGTTTGTGTATGCCAGGTCCCTACAAGCCTGGTGCTCATGGGGCAACAACAAAGCTGTGCTGTTTAGCAGCAAAAGCAGCAATCATGGCAAATCAACTGTATAAGCACTGTTTCACCCAGCAGTAGGGTTTCCATTTTTCCCTAGATATAGGATGAAATAGTTCAGAGACCTCCTTCTGTAAATATCTTTCTGGTATTCCTGCAGGGCAGAGATTTAACATGCAGGGTGAACTAGAGCAGAGAGACAGAGCTGTGTGTCTTCAGTGCACTGAAACTCCTGAGTGCACGTGCAATCCCAAGGAGTTCTCAATACCCTGGTCTTCCTGTTCTGCTCAGAACTGTTTTTACAGCATCACCTGGCAGCTGCCATTGAAGAGTAAAGAAATTCTGTCTGATGTTGGTGGTGTGCATTTCAAGTAACTGAGCATAAATTCTCATGAAGTATTTTAGACAGAATATGGCTTTGGAAATCTCTAAAGGAAAAACCAAAGCATAGGAGGCTTCAGTGTGATGTGAAGTGTTGCTGAGTGTCCTGATATGCTCAATGCTTTCACAGATTTTAGAAATCAAAAGCCACAAAAAACCTGCACTCTCAGAATGACAATTCTAAGTATGGTAGATGCAAGATGGCTCTGATAGGATCTACCTCCAACTCCTGTTTCACTTAGGCTTTTTGTTTGCAAAGACTGGCAGGATGAGATGAGAGTTTTTCTGATGGCCTTGTTAATACTTTTCACTAACAAGGAAAGGGGAAGGGAATAATTCTCTGCAATAATATTGACTTCTTATGTGATCTTAGGTAAGTCACTGGCCTATTGTGTGCCCAGCTTCCTCAAGAAGAGAACAGTACTATTTCTGTGGCTTGCACAGGTGTTATGACTGTTGCTGTGAATAAAGGATATGTTGTTTTTCATGGGTTGAACCAGCACAGAATGTTTTCAGTTCTCTCTAAAAAAAAAAAAAAATAAAAGGAAGAATGTTTCCAATCAGTCACTGTGCTTTGGCCAGCATATATTGAATTGTTCCATCATGCTGTATAAATGTGGGGTTTTGATTTTTTTTTGTTTGTTTGTTTTTAAATATTTAATTTTTTGAAGTCATAGGTGAATTTTAAAATAAAAACTGTCCTTCTGGGAAAATCAATTTTTTCTAGAAAATATTGAAGCAGAATGGTTTTTACATTTCAGACAGTGAAACCCTTAGCATTTCTGAAATAGCTCTGTCAGAAAAAAAACCCCAGCTACTTTTTGACATGTTCAATTACTTCCTGTTCCAACCCCCATATTTTCTTCAACCAAACTGTCTGTGAGTTTATTGTAACAGTAAAATTCTTTGAAAGATGAACTTACAGACCAAGGTGCATAAAAGAAAGCTGAGGTGACTTTAAACAGCCTTTGAAGCCTTTGGACTCCAGTCTGATTTATAGATATTTGTATTTGTGTGTCTCCTCTCCTTGGGCTTCCCAAGGAATCCCAGGAGTGACAAAATTTTTTCTGTGTTAAATTCCAGTACTGAAACATTTTTCTAGGTCTTGGCCTCGGTGAATATTATTATCCTGATGTGTATTTAGGGCACCTCAGGAGGCAATTGTTGAGTCCTTTTCTGTAATGTTTGACTGTGGTTTTGCAGAGACTGCCTGTTCTGTCCCTTGGTGCAGGTCACCACCTGCCACAACCCCATTCCCCAGCAGTGTCTGTACCACCGGCTCTTCTAAATGCCTTGTCTGGGGTTATTGTTAGACTCAGTCAGCTATTTGAACAAAAATTCCCATCTTCTTGAGCAAAGCATGAGTGCTGATAATAGCTGGTAGTTGGCCTGGTGATCAGTGCTTGCATGATTTTCTGGATGCCTTGAAGAGAGCTTTTCCAAATTTCAAATGCAAATTTTTATGGAGGAATAAGCACACTCACTTCATCAGGTCTTACGAAAGCCAAACCCCAAAACCTCATTCAGAAGTTCATAGCATGTCTACCCTCTTTCTTCCTGTAAAGGGACTGAAGAAAGATTTGTTTTATGTTAATTAGCTACCTGCTGAAACTTGTTATAACAAGACAGAAAGCAAACTCCCCTTTTGGTGAGCAATCCTGAGATTGCACATTTACTACCAAACTATAGTTTGTAAATATGAAAAAAAATCCCAGACAGCTTAAAACATAATTATTAATGTAACAAAGCAAGGCAAGAGCAGCATCCAAAGAATTCATGTTTGAAGTCACAGATAATCCTGTAATTGCTACTTCTTGGTAAAATTCTGAGTATGTGAGAGGAAGCCTTTATTTTAAAATGGCACATACACATCAAAGACACTTTCCTTGTCTTTCATACAGCTTTCTTTCAAGTAAAGAAACACCCACACAGAAAAGGAAAAAAAAGTTCTGTTGTGCTTGAAAGTCTGTTCATTTCTGTTCAAAGTAAATGCTGGTTTTTGGCAGCCTACGGATGGAAATGTGTTTAGCACTGCGAAGGTGAATTGCTGCTACAGCAAGGACCGCAAGTGGATGTCAGCACAAGGGAATTATTGTCTTGTTTTTTGTGACTGGTTCTTTGCTGAAGGGTTTTGGACAAGCCATTGCCAAAGCTTAGAGCAATGTTTGTTTCCTCAAGTTGCTGATCTTCATAAAAGCATCATGCAAGGAAAATTTGCCTTAGTGAGGATGAGAACATATTGCAGGTGTCAGTATTAAAACTGGAATTCTGACTCCTGCATGCACAGAGCCTGCTAGCAGAGGTGTCTGGTCAGCTTTCCTGAGAGTAGTGACCACACTATTTTAAGGTAGAAGATGTCAAGAATCTGCTGTGAGGATTTTTCTCCCACTGTGATTAGCCAAGACTTGAACATCACCTGTACCAAAACTAATGTCTTAGAAATTAAGCACCCACATTTTAACAGAAATCTACCTACACTCACACAAAACAATAGAGGATAGCCTATATATATGATTATTTATCCTCCTATAGTCCTGTATTCCTGTATACTACAGGGTATGCAACTGCATTTTCATCTCTACAAAATTTTACAACACATTTATAAGTGTTCTGTTTATCTGAACTTCCCTAGGACTTTTCTTTAAGTGATAGGCAGGACCTGGTGGAAATTTGGTGTACCCTGAATCATAATTGTGCTTACTTTTAACTTATGTTAACTTATATGTGGTGGGCTGACCCAGGTGCCCACCAGAGCTGCTCTATCACTGCCCTCCTCAGCTGGACAGGGGAGACAAAATATAGTAAAAGGCTCCTGGGCTGAGATGAGGGCAGGGAGAGAGCACTCACCAATTACTGTCACAGGCAAAACAGACTCGATCTAGGGAAAATTAGTTTTATTTATTGTCAATCAAGGGGAAAATTAGTTTAATTTATTGCCAAGCCAATCAGAGTAGGATAATGAGAATTAAACACTAAATCTCAAAAACACCTTCCCTTACCCTTCCCTTCTTTCCAGGTTCAACTTCACTCAAAAATTCTCGACCTTCTCCCCACAGTGGTGTAGGGAAAAGGGAACTGGGACTGTTATCAGTTCATCACACATTGTCCCCACCAGTCCTTCCTCCTCAGAGGGAGGGCGCTTCACATTCCTCCCCTGCTCTGATGTGGGGTCCCTCCCATGGAAGACAGTCCTCCATGGATTTCTGCAAGGTGAGTCCTTCCCACAGGCTGCAGTTCTTTATGAACTGCCCCACTGTGGGTCCCTTCCATGGGGCGCAGTCCTTCAGGAGCAGCCTGCTCCAGTGTGCATCTCCCGCAGGGTCACAAGTCCTGCCAGCAAACCTGCTCCAGGGTGGGCTCCTCTCTACGTGGGGCTACAGGTCCTGCCAGGAGCCTGCTCCAGTGTGTGCTTCCATGGGCTCACAGCCTCCTTTGGGCATCCACCTGCTCTGGCATGGGGCCCTCCACAGTGAATATCTGCTCCACTGTGGACCTCCATGGGCTGCTGGGGCACAGCCTGCCCTCACCACGGGCTGCACTCTGGGCTGCAGGGGAATCTCTGCTCTGGCACCTGGAGCACATCCTTCCCCCTCCTGCTTCACCAGCCTTGGTGTCTGCAGGGCTGTTTCTCTCACATATTCTCACTCCTCTCTCCAGCTGCAATTGTTCTTGTGTGGCAACTTCTTCTCCTTCTTAAACACATTATCCCAGCAATACAACCACTGTTGCTGATGGGCTCAGCCTTCATCAGTGATGGATCTGTCTTGGCTCTGGCTGGCAATGGCTCCATCAGACATGGGGGAAGCTTCTGGTAGCTTCTCTCAGAAGCCATTCCTGAAGCTCTGCTGCCACCAAAACCTGGCCACACAAATCCAAAGCAGTGTGTCATTGCTGACTCTGCTAAAGAGCCTTTTCTGAACTGCTGAGAGATCAGAATCATCAGAAATGTGGTAGTGACCTCCCTTCTTGCAGTTAATGTTGGAAATAAATCTTTTGTATACTGATATTTGTTTCTTCTACTTCCCACCTTCTTTTGTCTTGAAATGGTAAGATTGTTGTGGCATGGATTGCCTCTTGTCATTACAACCAGGTTGATCCTATTACTACAGTACAGGTGGAAGGAAATAATGTTCTAATCCCAAAGATAGTGCCCATTTAATTTTAAAAGGCATCTGGGTTTTTTGCTCATGCTGAGCATGGATGCCAGCACTTCATGGCCTTGAAGGAGTTATTCTCTTGTTTACCAATGGGTGTTAAAAACCACGGAGCTAGTATGGAGCACTGGGACATAGGTGAAGTGTTTGGTCAGTTGTCTCCCTGACTGGCTAAAACATATTTCCAGACTACTCTTTTCATTAATCATTTCCAGAAAAGAGGGAACAATATGTTCCCTATGGGCAGGTTTGGAGATGCCCTTTCTGATTCTCCTGCAGCACCACCAAGTGATTGGAAGCAGGAGCTGCTCAGAGGTGATGGAGACAACAGAGCTGAACCTCTCCTAGTAAATCACAGGCCACAGTCAGCTGCAAAATCTTCCAGGACAGTAAGTAACTAAATAAACCCAGCTGATTGTGTGTATCTGATCTGGGTATAAGGACACTGTGTTAGGGGGCTTAAAAGCAAGCAATATAACTGGCATAACTCATCCTGTTAAAATCAAGAGGAGTTTTATCGTGGGTTTACAATGGCAGTGGAGCTTAGCCGGAGCTGGGGGCTATAGAACAGGATCCTACTACGCAGTGTGTCAGAGGACCAGTATTCCTTGGTGATGGTCTTCTTGTGGTTATAAACCTTGTTGCCAACAAGTGAAGCCCTTCCCAAACTGGAGTTCTTTGCACAATGTTACTGCCACTCTTTCTTCCCAAGCTGTTCACACTGCCTTGTGTGCCATCAGAGTGCACTGCTGGGTAGATAGCACAAACTTCTTTCAAGGAAAAGTGTATGCTTACGAAAAATTGAGTGTGACCCCATGCCTCAAACACACAGTCCTGTTGTCATAGATATCAGCATGAGGAAAATACAGGCATTTAGAAAGGGAACAGAGAGAAATATTTATTTTGCTGTAAAAAATGACCTTGGAAATGTGCATATCAATTATCCAGCATCTGCCAAGAAGTTTTTCTACAAATAGAAAACTAAAGAGCTTGCATAAAAGTACTTTTGTCTTTCTGAAAGAAATGGCTGGATGCCCACATGAATACTATATCTTCACCAAAAATGTGTATTTTTAAAAATCTTTGATCAGATATACCAGGATGAAATTAGTCTCGAGAAAAAATGCTATTGAGAGCCAAAGGAAATTGGAAATGCTAGCTTAGTTCTTTTCACATGAGTCTGCTGAGAAAGAACAGAACTCTTGTGCCTCTTAAAAGTTTTCATAACTGTTCCAATATCCAGTGAGTGAGAGAGGGCTGTGGACATTCACTGCATGTCAAATGCAAGAGAGAGACAAAGGGTCTGAAGGATGAGAGCTCATTCTGCATAAACTAACCCAGAGCTTTGGGCAACAACAGCACTGCCCCTCGACAGAATGAGCTTATATGTACTGAATAATTAGGTGCACCTATCTGCAGCAGTTTGGTTTTGCATGTCTTTTTGTCACACTTCACTTGAGCTTTTGGATAGAAATAAATTTCAGGAATTTGGTATTCAAGAATTAAAAAATTGGGGGAATGGGACAGATAGTCATGAGACCAGTGGGTGACCCTGGGAAATGGAAAAGGGAGCGAGAGGCATTAAAGCGAATTTTGATATTTCAGTTGGGTTATGTGATTTTTGGTCTCTCCATTTTAAGCAAAGCAAATGACTACTAAAGGCCAAACTGTACTGTAAATTACCCAAACAAAAGGATTTAGCTTTATGTAAATAGCTTACTTTTTAACTTTTTTTTTTTTCCTTCAAACAAATACATTGTTCTTAACCTGTTTCTCAGGAAAGGAGGAGGAAATCGGCAGCTTTTATTAAACCTGTACTTGGGGTAGCATTGTCTCAACTCTGAGGGACGCTGACTACTTATCCTTGAACCTGTGATTGCTGAGCACAGGTTGGTGGCTTGTGACCACAGCGCACAACTGGATAACCTCTATCAATCACCACAGTATCTAGACTAACAAATTCCACCTTATTTTCACACAAAGAGCTTTGCCTTAATTTCTTTTTATGTGAAGGACCCACGAAAGCTGGAAGACATGTTGGACTTTGTTGATTTTCCTAGTATTTCAGTTTTAGCCTCAATATCCTGAATAAACCAGTTCTATGTCAATAGTTTGAGTCCATTCATGTTTTTAAAGCTGAAACCTCCTTTACCAAACAGCATACTTGTAATCTGCCTTGTGCTTGTAGTTGATAATTCTTCCTGTAACATTCTCCTCATATTTGACAGATCAGATTAAAGATTTGGCAAAAAATGCGTGCCTCAGCTAAATGTTTTTTTGAACACTTCCAGGGATTCCACCACTTCCCTCGGCAGTCTGTCCCAATGCCTGACAACCCTTTCAGTGAAGAAATTTTTTCTAATATCCAATCTAAACTTCAGGCCATTTCCTCTGATTCAACTTCAGGCTATTTCCTCTTGTTCTATCACTTGTAACTTGAGAGAAGAGACCGACCCGCACCTGGCTACAACCTCCTTTCAGGTGGTTGTAGAGGGCAATAAGGTTCCTCCTGAGCCTCCTTTTCTCCAGGCTAAACATTCCCAGCTCCTTAAGCCACTTCTCTATGGTCCCCAGACCCTTCACCAGCTTTGTTATCCTTCTCTGGAGCTGCTCCAGCACCTCAATGTCCTTCTTGTAGAGAGGGGCCCAAGACTGAACACAGGAGTTGAAATGCAGACTCACCAGTGTCAAGTCCAGAGAAAAAATCACTGCCCTGGCCCTGCTGGCCACACTATTTCTGATGGTGGATGGAAGTTTGATTCTCTCCAAGCATACAGTATTAGAGTCATAGGTAATTCCCTGACTCTCTGGAATGCAGATTGCATTTGCAAACTCTGGTCTCTTCCTACAGCCTGAGGGAGTCTTTGTCGGTGCAAGGAGTTCTTTGTTGGAGCTGACAGCAATCTGGTGGCATTATAAACCAATGATCAGCAAGGAAAACTTTTATTTGCCTCATTTCCCAAGAGGAAAAACCACAGTTAAAGGCTAAAAATGTGTTGATACTTTATGACTCCAACATCTGCATCATTTTACAAAGAACTTATTGCAAATGGAAAAATGTGTCTTTGCTGTAAAAGAAAAGGAGTGGAATGAGATGAAGATTTCTTTGAAGATAACTGAGCCATGAAAGTTAGAGCATTTCTATGGGAATGGCTTACACACAGGTGCTGTTGTGCTGCAGAGATTGGTGCTACCTGGCTTCATCTGCCAAGTCCAGCAGCTTCCTGGTTTGCAAGTTGCACTGGTTTAATTGTCCAGTTTGTTTTCTACTTGCCAAATTTTTCAAGTGGAGCTTTGGGTTTGCGAGCAAACAAAAAAAACCCTTTTCTTTTTTGCTCCTTTTCTTCATGCTGGGCATTTTTCTGTCAAGGTGTCCTAGCTGGGTGATAAGAAAAGCAGTAGGAATACTGTGCATTTAATTGCATGCTAGTCAGGCATGAGAGAGCATGTAGGAAGAGCTTTAGCTGACTTTTTTATGTAGTACACAGTTAAAGATGGATGTCACCTTCTCAAAAACAAAGGAATCCAAGGCAAAATATTTCTGGCCATGAGTCCTAGTCATTAGTACAAAACATGAGAGTTTGGTTGTGAAAACTAAGATGGACTTGTGGAGGCTTTTGATGGATATCAGTGGCCTTGATGAGGAGTGGGAAAAGCTCTTTGTGACCTTGACACTCTTTCCTAACTCGTAGGTGTTTTTATGATTAGTGAATTCATTTAATTCAAATTAGGTGTGGAATAGTTTATGGAGTAAATTTGACATGAGTTCCTAAATTCATTGGAAAGCTGGTAGCATGAGGTACTTTTCTAACCTCATGTTGTAATTTTTCAGTGAATTTTGTTAATGCAACTAATTTATTAATAAAACTAGAAAAATGCTTGATTCTGTAAACAGAATTTAGTTTGTGCCTGAA
Organism: Aphelocoma coerulescens; assembly: GCF_041296385.1. Lineage (NCBI taxonomy): Eukaryota > Metazoa > Chordata > Aves > Passeriformes > Corvidae > Aphelocoma > Aphelocoma coerulescens. The sequence continues at coordinate 77,576,190 of NC_091015.1, read as the reverse complement.
AAACTGCTGCTTTTATTTCAAAATCCATGTTCTTACAAGCTTCTCTTCCTCACTTCTCATTTTAGAATTGTATGGAAGTGTTTGCATGTGTAGTATGGTAGACTGTGTTTGCCAGAAAGCTTGATAGCTGAATTCCTGGCCATTTTATCTATTAATCTTTCAAGACAGGATGATTTCTCCCCACAGAATGCTGCTGTGTCTTCTCGTGGTTTAGAAAATGACCCATATGATAGCATGAATATCTCCAGTCTAGCTCAACCAACTGGTGCAAGTACTATTAAAAAATTGATTATGCCAACACAGACTACCTGGTGAGCAGTGCATGTTTACCACTTTCCTGGGATATTTTTCTGCTGGTTTTGCTGTACCACAATACCTCCACAGACATTTAAGCATGTTTCCATCACGATTCTGCGGTCAAAACGGTAACCACAACTAAGTTCAGTGCTTGAATCTGTCTCTATCTCTTGTCTTCCTGTTTCCATTTCTATGTGTTTTAATATGTGAGGTTAAATAAAAATCTTGCTGGAATAGATGGCAAATAATTGGCTTCAGCTTCTTTCCTCTTTCCTTTCCCCACTCAACCCACCTGGGCCTATGTTTATTGAACTCCATACATTGTCAAGACAGTATTTGTAAATGGAATTTAACTGTAGGTGAGCAGTACAAATGTAATAATATTACACAACTCTTGTTTAATTTTGAAAGCTCCATCCTCTGCAACAGCGCATATAATGGACGGTTCAAGCTGAATTATCCATTATTGCTCCCAAAGTTTACAATTAAACTATCGATCAAAGCTGGCAGAAAATTCTCAAGCAGTCTGGGTGTGTACCAGGCTTGTTTTAGATGCAGGCTGAGGGGGAGAAAGCCAGAAGCAGCCTTCAGCTAATCCTCTTAGTGCTAACTGTCCTGGATGCAGCAGTGATTATGTATCGTGCTTATACAGTTTTAATAGTGCAGGTCCTATGCAATTTGCGACCTCTATTTCTGCCTGGAAAGATTGGAGCTTAACAGGTTTGGATCCACAGGGAACCAGCTTCGGCTTTTAGGCTTCTTCAGACACTGCAGAATGCATCTTTTCTGGGGAATTCCACAATAAAATGACTGTTATTTATCATTACAAACCTCTTTATCATTTAGTCAATAAAAGGCCTCTCTCTCTCACTTTTTTTTTCCATGGTGTGCTCAGAGTCAGAAATCTGTATTAGTCTCCCCTGGCCTGAAGGCAAGAGATGTCAAATGCTAAATCATGATCTGCCCTGGCTTTCTGGCTAAATTGTGTATGAAGGCCTGAGGCAAAAAGGTGCACATGCTCATTATTTGAAACAGAATGATTTTTTCCCCTTTCTTTCCTTTTTTTCTAAAATACATATTGAGACATATATGGTAACACACATACAGTAAGCTTCTGAAAAGTATCAAACCTGGAACAAACCAGCCAGAGCTAAATATGTCAAATATATATGCTTGCAGATCGGGAAATAGGAAAGGGATTGTCAAGAAAAATCAGATGATCTTCCCCTTTTGAACTTTTTGTTAGCGGTGGGGAAAAAAGTGTTAGGAGTTGACAGCAAGGTGACAGATGTGGTAAATAATGCATCTCGTGAATTTACCCCTCTTTTTTTGGAGGGGGAAGGAGAAGTTTGAAATGAATCTTAGTTTGAAATTGGTCAGGAAACCCTTATGGAAACACATTTTAAAGCCTGTGATTGTTTTGCAAACTGTTTTGTGTGTGTTTTCATCTACTTATTTGTTTGCAGTTTGTGACAGATCACCTTCCTTACAGGGCATTGTTATTACCCCAGGTTGACAAAGAGACTTTTGTGAAGAGGTTTTAGGACAGTCATCCCTTGGGCAAATTTCTGTGTGAACATATTTGCATATATTTGCCAAAGTCCTTCAATTGTCTAAGTATTCTCCGAGGGATGTATCATGCATACCAAAATATATGTGGAAAAACTTACTCAAAGGGCCGTGCTTGTCTTTGAAGCAAATTTACATTTGTTATTTATTTATTTTGACACTAGGGAAATGTTCAAGATTGTTGTTTTGCAGTATTTGTTCATCAGAAGGTGACAAGGAGCTTCTATAAAAGCATATTAAATTTCACTATTTCTGCATTGTGGACTGGAGTTTCAAAAGCTGCAATGAAACCTGGGGAGCTCCTCTGGAGAATATAAACAATGTGTGTATTATTTTTAGTGCTCAATATTTTCTGCATTCAACAACAAAACATTCTACATATTTATGCTGACCACCTGCTCTCAGTGTGAGCATGAAAGAGACCACAACTCGGAGAAGAAAAAAGGCTCATGTGTAACAGGGACATTATGTTCAGCCAGCGAAATTTTTGACATTTCAATTTCGATTTATATTCCAGAAAACAATTTATTCAAGTGCATCTTTTTTAGTTACAAATCCTGGGAATGAGCTGAGTGTGCTTGAATTCAGATATTCTATTTCTGAAGGTTTCAGGGAAATTGGGTGATTGCATCAAAGTTTTCAGGGGAAACCCCTCAATGGCATGACATGTCACTGGCTGACACCTCCTCCTAAAAAGCAAACTCTGTGAGCTCAACATCTTTTGAGCCATTCAATTTCTAGTTCTCAGTGGAGGGCTTTAGTTTTAGATATATCTTAAATACAAATTGGTTTGGTTTAAAATGTCACTGATTTATTAGAGCTCTTCTAATATGTAATTTTTTAGTTATGACTGAAATGGTCTGCATTGTCAGTGTGATTTTTCCAAATTTAAAATAATGCATTTTGAGAGCCCTTATATCCTGGTCTTTGTAGTCAGATAAAAAATGAGGCTGCTCTGTACACATCACTGGTTCTGTATTTCTTCCAGAGAAAATGATGTCCTCTTGAAATTACTTGAGCTCTTCCCCAGCTGTCACATATATGAGAGTGAAATTAAGAAGAGGAATATGGTTTTCAAAACCTAACACGGTCCCTGCTAGTTTGTAAAGTTCAATTTAAACTGTCTTTATGAATTTAACATGCAGAAATCATGCCTGACTTTGATCAGAACATAAGGGAGTGAAATAAATTGATGTTTTCATGTTTGTCATATTAAAAACAAAACCAAAATCAACAGACCAATATAAAGCAGAAATTCCACACATGAACTTTTCAGCAATTTGACTTTTTCCTTCAGGTTATGGTAGAGATTACTGAAAAAGTCCTTATTAAGTACAACACTTCAGAAATGTTAAGGGGACTCATACAAGTTTTAACAGAATCTGCTCGCTTCTACTGTTTAAACATGAGTCAGTTCTGTGTTCTTTCTTTCTGCATAGAATCGTTCAAGTTTTGCAAAGTCTGACTTCTCTGCTGCCTTTGTGTTTCCAAGATACCACATGCTCTTTTTCTATGTGCGTTCCAAGCTCTTCAGAACAGTTCCTCTGAAACATCAAGAAAATGCAGAATTTGAGAGTGATATTTGTCTCCTAAATTTTTTTGCAGAATTCTCATGGTTGTTCACTTTGCTTGATTTTTTCCTTTTTTTTTTTCCTTTTTCTTTTTTTCTGTTATTTTTCTGTAAAGCTGGATCCAGTGGGACTGTATATTGGTGCAATATGTCCTAATTTTTTTTTCACTGTGGTTGTCATTCAAAATAACTCCACTGAAAGCATTGCAGTTTCACTAAAATAAGGTGGAGAATTAGGCCCATGAGTTCTTTATTTATTACACAGGAGCAGAAAATACTTGGGACTGACGGATTTTTTAATTGTTGCTTCCCTTCAACTTAATCACAGTGCCTAACTTTCTTTAAAAGCATTTTAATATTTACAGAGGAAACAAACAGTAGTGTACTTCCAAGGCGAGAGCTTAAACTGACCCCCTTGGTCATACGGTGTGATTTTATGCCTAGTTAGAAATCATAAAAGTAAGATTTGTAATGTAAAAGCTAAACACCCCGTGTATCTGTAAGAAGTGAGAATCAGAGTTATACAGTCTGAATTCCCTACATGATTCTGAAATAATATATTTCATTAGAAAATACAATTATAACTGTTTTCTCCTTTTTTTTTCCTTCAGCTTGGCAGTGCGCAGGAAGCAATCTCACTGTCTGTGACCTCCAAACTGAAGCTGCCTTCAAGAAAAGGAGTACTTCAATGAATGAGACTGTTTACATACTTTTAATGATGTGTTTGTTTTAATTTAGTTGTAAGTTCATGCTTCTGTAGGATCCATCTGAATCTTATCCCCCAGCTATATGTGTAATTCAGGCTTCCTGTTTTAAGGTCATTCCTAATACAGAAAATTGTCATTATATTGGATATAAATGCAAGGAGGGATTTTAAAATGTTCATGAGCTTAGTATAGGTTTTCTTATTTCAGAAATCAGCTTCTGTATACTTCCCATGTGGGATCTCTGGATAAAATTTTTGTTAATATCCTTATACAACTCAGAACAATAGCCTGTGTCAACTATTCCTTCTCTTTTCTCATGGATTTTCTTTGTTCATCTCAAAAATATATTTATTTTAGCTTTTTAATTCATAATTCCTATAGCATGTGCATGTTAAAGTCCCATATATGAAGCTGATAAAGAAACTTCACCCTATTTTTTAGTTCAGCAAAACTCCATCAGTTGTAAAGAGAAGCAGCACTTCTGTGGGAACATTTTGAGATTCTATTGTTTAACTATAGTCTCTGCAGGATTTGAAACCACCCCAACAGGTCCATGATTGGGCTACTCAGGACTTGAATCAGTCAGGTGCTAAGTGTCCATCACTGTTGCCCTGTCAGACGCGGTTGTGTTTACATGGCTGATCACACTCCAGACCCTCTGCATTCTTGACATGTGGGGGCACGCTGGGATCTAGATGTAAGCTGAGCTTTAGAGCAGTCTGAGCCTGGGAAATGGGACAGGCCTGAGTGTTCAGTGTGCTGTAGAATGCACAAAGATGACAGCCTGAGGACACCTGGCAAAATGTCAGTGGTCAGTCTGGGTTACTTACCACTCTATAACTGTAATTTAAATCCACTTGCTCTGGTGAAGCTCTGCTTGTCTCCACTTGTGCCATCTACTCTAAAACAGGAATCAAGATGACGAAGGCTAAGCTTGTAAGGACAGCAGAAGTCTTGGAAGGTGGGCATCTGGCTTGGTTTTCCTTGCAAGAGGCTGTGGAAACTTCTTGGTCTCAGCTTGAGAAGAGGAGGGGGATTACAGGTGGGAAAAAGGGAGAAGGAAAAGCTGGTTTGGGTACCAAGACTGGAGGCAGCAGAGAGGCATTTTTTAAAAGCTGATCCACCAGCACTGTTGAAACCATCTGTGGCACATTTTTTTGGTGTAATTTTTTTTTTTTTTGGCTTGTTTTTTGTTTGTTTATGTTTGTAGTGGAGGAGTAGTTTGTCCTTTTAACTCTTCACCTTCTGTCTTTTACTTTCATAATCCTAAATTATGTGTAGTCTGAGACTGGTGCTTTCTCTTTCCTTTATTTCTAGAGCACAGAGCAAGTGTGGCCATTCTCCCTGTTGTAGCCTGCCAAGTACTGCTGGATTACAAAGAGTGAGCAGCAGAAAGAAGAATGGACAGTTATTGACACTGTGTTTATAGGGCCACTGGCAGACTTGCTTCCTGCCACTCGGGTACTGGAATTGGATTTTAAAATCAAACATTATTTTCTGTAAGGGAGCATTTATTTTCAGAGTCCTTGGCACAGAGTGGCCTGAAGACTGCAGTCATAATTCTGGCAAAACTCCCAACAGACATCTAAGTTACTTTTTCCTTGATTCAGGTCTGCAGGATTGTGCTTTTCAGTACAAATATGTCATACGTGTGTGGCCTAATTCCCAGAAGATCTGAGCAGACTCATAGTATGTTGCCAACAAAGGGAGTGGAGAGAAGGAGACAGCTTGAAATGTAGTTAATGAAATTATTCATGTTGCTTTCATAATTACATTTATAACAGCATCATCATAATGTGATGTGTTGATTAGTATCCGGAGCAGTTCATATAATTAAACTGAGCATAGGGAATTAGCAGAGTTACAGGAACACCATGGTGCAGTTTCTGGCACAATTCTGGTCACAGCTGTTTGATGGATCGAGAGATGACCACAATGTGAGAACGGATGAAGAGGCAGTGGCTCCCTTCCTTTGTGTCCTGGTGTCTTCCTGTGTCTGCAAAGGGAACTTGCAGCTGCAGCATTGGTGTGGTGGGTGTTTGGGACTGGTACTTGGTGCTGAGCATCACCTGGGTGTCTGATCTTGGCAGCCAGAAAGCGTGCATACATCTGCTCCTTTTTGCTGTAGATGTCTGCAAAGTTTGCCATGAGCTGCTGCCAAAGATTTGTATTCAGCAGCACACTGCATCTGGAATGAACTCTAACACTTGATCTATCAAAGTATTAAATGTGAGCAAAAATCCCACGCCACTCAAAAGGGGAAACTTGTGCATTGTCTCTGGTCTAGACTTTAGCAGTCTGACCACAAGCAAATGCATTACCTTCTCCTTTGCCATGTGCCAAATTCCCATTGTGTTGGGAAGTGTTAGCAGGGCTATAGCCTATGTGTAAAAGACCTTAAATGTGGAGTGTCAAACAGGTGCAGTCATTATACAGTATTGACAAATATTGGGTTTGAACAATATTCATGTTCAATGAAGTTCAATGACAAAGACAGCAGTCACCCAAATCTCTGCTAGTCCTGCCAAACCCAGTTCCTGCTAGGAAAAAGAAGTGGCTGGAGATTAGAAGATGAGATCTGGTTTGGAGATTTTCTTGTTTATGTATTCTGAGACCATTAACTTGGTAACCTATCCACTAATGGATAGTACCAGATGATTCAGAAGCATAAGAACTCTGATCCAGTGGAATGTTGTTAAACAAACAACAACAAGAAAAAGACACAATCCAAAGGCTTAGTTTTACTTTATAATGCTTTCCATCATGCCATATTATTTATAATCTCCTTTCAGATGTGTCATAAGGTGTATGCCACATACAAAATATTCTTATGGGTTTGGAAAGAGTTCAAGTAAATGTGGCAAACTAATAAAGCGTCTAATCTGCATTTTTTTGTGAGAGTTTAAAAATAGTTCACAAACATAATAATTGTCTTGTAATAATCTTCACAGGTTTTGATAAAAATATATGTTTGAAAGCACTTTGTATATGCATGTTACTTGTTTCCTGGCTGTATTCTGAACTGCATTGAGATAGCAATGTCAAAGTGTTGACACCTCCCTGATTTAGGTCCTACTTTTTACACTTATGGGTATTTGAATTCATGGCTGTTTCAATTTTCTGATATCCATGGTAAATTTGCATTCCTTTTCTGGAATATTCCTTCCCATTCTCATTTAGGAAATACCTGCTATGTAATATTTATAACACAAGCAGAGACACTTGTGCTAGTCTGCCAGCTTTATTACACTGACTTGACCCTCTCATTGCTAGATGTCAGTGTAAAAGTATACTTACTATTACACTTTATTGCACCAACAAAGACAAAGGAAATAAATTAATATTTTTGACTGAGTAGTCTCTACATTTATAGGAAGATCTACTCTACGGTCTGTATACTTCACTTCAGAAATGCATCTGTATTAATCTGTGGTAATGGCACAGAATAAAATTTATTCTACAATTTTGAGAAACTATGGTTTAATTAAATTGATCTACTGAGTGCTTGAAGGTAGCTTGTATGAAATTTATATATAGAGTACACTGTAAGATTCAGTTGTTATCATTAAAAGAATATTATTGCATAAGATAAATATGATCCACTTTTTTCTTTGATTTCTTCTATTATCATTGTTCTTTCAAAAATGAAATCTGTTATTTTGAGGGAATCTTTCCTACTGTTTAGCAGATTAATGATCATTCATGACATTATCAGTTCTGCATGAAGTATATAACTTTTTTATGGATTCCAATACTAATATTGTACATCACTGGTGACTGACAGAACAACTCATCCACCTAATTTTTTGCAACCTGCTTCCACATATCTTACCTGACAGCATCCTAATTTCTAAGTGCTCATTTTTCATCTAAATTACTTTTTTCCCATACAGATATTTCCAAAAGACTACCAACAACACAATCCTTGCCGCTTAAAGGATATAATCTTCTCATATTTTAACCTTTTTTTTTCCTGGACTACTTGTGACATAGGCAGTTTTTCCCATTTAGTTGAGATGCTTTCAAAGAGGTATGGTATACACTATATCAAAAATGCTTTCTTGTTTGGAAGTTCTTTTGGGTAAGTTAGGGTGCCTTTTTTCTTTTTGTTTTGCCGGTGGTGGTGAAACTCGATCAGAAGTTTCTTGAAAAGTTCTAAATTAAAGTTAAGATGAAAGTTTCTAGATGAGTTTCCTATAGCCTTTTAAAAAAAGAAATTGTGTTTAGTACTACAAAAAGCACATAGTGCTCTGGAAGGCAACAAACTGTTGTGAGGAAATTAAATATTGTTGAACTTTTATGAGATACCTCCAGAGTGAAAACAAGTCTTACACAGAATGCTCCCACCGTCTGAAGAGCTTGCTTCCAGTGGGTAAAATGCTGGATCTGTAGTGGCCCTGCTCACTGGAACAAATGGAAAGTTTACTTCAAAGCCTCCCTGGACAATCTGCAGTCTTTCACCAGTCCTGTTTTTGCTGAGGTTGAAGACAGCAAGTCCCATGTAGGGCCATGGCCATGGTCCAACAGGGTGGGCTGTGCCTGTCTCCTCAGTCATACTGGAAAATAAAACTGTTGCAAAGTGTTCAGATGGAAATTCCAGTAATTAGTTATTAGAAATCATTAAAAAAAAATCAGGATGCTGAATCAAATTGGGTTTTGAATTATTTTTTTCAACTTGGAATCATAAAAAAATTAAATATGGGATTTTTATGGTATGTCATGATAACTATGAGTATGAGTATGATGAGTATGTTTCTTCTTCTCTGTGGTTCTATCTCTGGGTATCCAGATTTCCTCCAGTTGTACCTTTTTTTGCTTCTAACATCCACTCATCACGCCGTTCATTAACACGCTGGATCTCTGCCTGTTTTTAAAATCCCTTTTTTTTTCCTGTGTTCATTTGTGTATTTTTTCCTAGACTGTCTGGATTTATTTTCCTCCTCTTATCCTAAACCAGTCCCTTTTTTCTATGCAGTTGCCTTAAGTCCTAATTCTGCTTTGTTACAGTATTCCAGCTTCAGTTCAGCTTTCTTTTTTCTTTTTCTCTGTCATTGTTCTGCATCTGTAAAAGTTGGCATGTATTCCAGAGTTCATTGCTAGGAAATTCTTAGATATCTTCCTCTTCTTTAATTTAAGTCATAAGATCAGTCAGCTTCTACTCTTTATGTCTTGTTTTCTTGTGTGGCTGTTGCTCCTCAGTTGTTCTAACTGAGTTTTTTCTTATGCCTTGCCTACAAATCTGCTTGGTCTGCAGGGATTATTTATTTTTCCTAATTCTAGGATGCTTGAGATAGACATTGTATTTATAGTAGCAAAAAAGAAAGAAAATTGGGGGATAAAAGGGTATTTAAATTATTTTCCTATTATCAAAGCTAAATGGAGCCCAATCTTAAGGCTTTTGCTGTCCAGCCTGCAGTTTCTTGAATACACATGTACATAATTTCTACATTTTCTTCACGTGTAGGAAGGTTTTAAACATACATTTTCTGTAATCTTCCCAGTATTCCATGTTGCTGAGAGCTATATTGCTAAGCTTTCTTCATGACTACTAGTGCAGAATTTAAATTTGGATCCTGTAACTGTAGCAGTATTTTGTGGCTTTGCCATTACCTTCTCCTTTTTATAGATGTGAATCCTAAATGCTATGTGTCTCCCTAACTGTGTGATGCAAAAGGGTAGGATTTGCCATTGTAGTTCCAGTCTTAAATCCATTCAGCTTCTGAGTCTTTGTGAACAACTTCATGGAGGTAAAGATTGGGATTATGAGTCATAAAAATGCCATTTTATTTTCTGTATATATATTGCGGTCAAGGAAGAACCAAAGTTATGTTTATAAAAGAACACCCTGGGAAAAGTTATATTGATTTTATCTAGCCTACCCATGCTTTTTCATTTTTAATCTTAGTATTTTCTCTGCTAGACATTATTTTTTCCTCTTTTAGTGTTTTCAGTAGCTTAAATTTACTCACCTTTGGTCACATCAATGATGGTTGCCACAACTGCTCTCTTAGGCTCCTGGAGCTCCATGAAGATACTCACTGTCATACTTGTGAAGGGGAAGAATAGAAAAATCAATTTTACTTAGATGGCAATTGGAAAAAATACATTTTTGTCCTGCATTCTACTTTCAGGATGTTTTATTCAGCCTGCTTTTCTAGAGGTAGTGTTGTTTGAGTTCTGAAGTTTGTGATTCTCTTAGAATTCACTTCATGCTTGCAATATTAGTAATTTCTTTCCATTAAGACTTTTTTTCTTTTAATATTTTCTGAAAAAAAGAACTAAAAGCAATGATGGGTATTTACCATGGCAGTAAATGTTTTCTGAGGCATGGATGTATTTATTTAAAAGGTTACTTAGAAATTTCATTTAAACTTCTACATGACTAAGCTGTACACTCGATCATGATGATTGTGGATTTTCACGGCTTCAGGTTTCAAGATTGTTTAAGACTGAAGTATAAAATGGAGTTAATCAATTCCCAATATGCAAGAGCCACCTCCTGTTTTCCTCTCCTGGTGTGTTCACAGAATATATATATTCAGGAAAAGTAAAATGTCATAGTGCAAATGTGGATAAAGCCCATGAAGTTAGTCCATTAGTTTCTCCAGTGAGAGGCTGTGTCACTGACAGCAGTGAAGGACTCCTGTAATTGAGATAAGAGATTCTTCTTTTCCTTTTCCCCACTTTACCTATGTGCAATGTGAGAGTGAAAGAAAGAAGAAGGGAGAAGAAAGACTTTTCTAAATGTCAGCTACCAGGAAAGAAAATGAAACACAAGTCATCTATATGGTTTTAGGAAAAGGAATTCTATTGTATATAATGTGTGTGTATATATTTCTATAACTATATTAAAAAGTTGTTAGCAATAATCGATGAGCACATATAAGACTGTGATTTTTTAACATTGGATCCATCACGATTGAAACTCCTTTTGGTTTTTCTGTGAATATAAAAAGCCTGGAAAATGGAAACAATTATGTATTCAGAGTACACTGTATTCAAAGTTATTTTGATTTCTGACCACAATTTCTCAAAATTCTTTTTTTCACCTAGTTTTCAAGGGTGCATGAGTGTCTAAGGAAAGCATAAGCATCTTCTAAGTTGTTGACTTGAATCTGAAACACATTTTTTTTGTTCTAACACGTGGATGGGTGTTTTTCAGTTACATTTCTTATGCAAAGGAATTGCTATTCTAATGCACTGGGATCCTCCTTGAAGCGACTCTCCACTTTCAAGTTTTAGCTAGTGGGTCCTCCAAAAAAATGTGTACGTAGTGATATGCATGAGTGAAAAGGCCAGGGTGTTATGGTTTTAGTTGAATGTACTGTATAAAACTACTTTACCCCAGCAGTCATACATGGTCTGATCCACCAGAATATTCCACTTGGGAATATTTAGTAGAAAGGTTGAAGCTCAGGTCTCTAATTAGTAGAAAGACATTTTTGATCAAAATGTTTTTTGTAATTTAAGTATAGGCTCTCAAGCTCTTTTCGGCATTACAAGATTCCAGCCCAACAGTGTTGTGTGGCATTGCCCTGGAACATAAAACAAAGGCTGGAGCTATCTAGCATGGCTCCTCAGTTTACAGTTGATGTTGTTTTGCTGTTTATTCAGAACACCAGGTCTCTGGATAATGAGGATGATGGAGAGATGATAGCTTGATTATCCCGCTGCTGTGCTTTTGCCGGGAACTGATGAATCCTTCACACTTTTTACTATCTCAGGCCAGTGGTACTGGGGAGGATGAGAAAAAATCGTAAAGATGACATGTTTGCTGTCCTGTTCCCTGATGGGGCTCCAATGTATTACCTGGATCTAATTATCTCATCTCCAGTTGACAGAGAGGCTTCCATGGCATGCTTTCCATCATTGGGAGCCTCCGCCAAGCTTCCAGTGGGCTGTCTAATAGCTTGATATATTTTTGGACCTCCTGCTCATTGGATGAACAAGCTGAAGTAAATCATGTGTTGACCTCAAAGCATTTATAAACTGTAGAACATTATATTCTCATCAGAGCCATAGGGGCAGTAAACTATAGTTCCTCTGCTGTGAAACATGGTTTTGGTTATGCACTGTGTTACTAGGGTTGTACTTAAACAATAATATATCATTTGTGGCACATGTCGCCTTCTTTATTGAAAGGCAAAACAAAGAGTTGAGGACAAAAATCATTACTACTTTAGCAATTTTTCACAAAATGCTTTTGTTTCATACTTGACACACAGATGGGACATGGTACTGCAGTGTAAATGATGTATAGCAGCATGACAAATTTCATTTCCTTTATAAAACAAGAATAAGAATAGTGGATGAATTTGGGGAAATGGTGTTAACTTTTTTTTTTTGTTAATGTTAAAAAGAAATTAAATAGGGGAATTAAAAAAAAAATTAAAAAATCGATTCAGAGTGAAAATTCCTCTTGGAAACTATTTGAGCCCTTTAATTGCCTTGGCAGATATTGATTAAAGCACTTAAATGAAAATATTGAAAACAATAAACTCACTTGTGTTAGAGCTTTTGAATCACTGCAACAGTGATAATCCATGACCAAGGAAGAAATTCACACAAGGTGTTACATGTTACACCACAGCTGGACTAAGCAGACAATAGAAGATTAGTTCTGAGGAAAGCAAACTGTATTCTTAGCACTGCTTTCAGTCACAGACTCTTTGGTGCTTCGACTATGTTAAAGAAATATAAGTGCTACTTCTCAGTCTTCTTGCTTCCACTTAAGTCTGTATCACAGTGGTGTATTACTGTGAGACACTGTGAAAGGTGTCTGGTTCTGGGGAAGAGTTTTGGATTTGGTTTTGTTCATGTGGCATAGCTTTGCCTTTTCCTTTTATAGTGGATTTCAAGGAAACATGACCAAAGTCTTTAGTATGTTTCCAACCAGCAAATGTTACTTAACATTTCCTTGTTATTAATCTTCAATAAGAAAACAAGAATTGAATGGCTGTAACATGAGAATGTCCCAACCCATGCACAAGCACCAGGATCCCATATTGTGAAGTGTTGTGCACACATGAAACAGAGCACAAACGAATGAGAAAATTTCCACTCCTTTCCCAAAACTTTGTGTGAAAGTGTTTTATCTCAGTCCTGTTTCAGTTGCAGCTGAAAAACAGGCCCGTGGTCTTAAAATACAACACAATTATTTTTCTTTTTGTTTCAGCAGGTGCTGAGTTTTGTCATTTTCACAACAGTTGAAGCTAAGGAACTTTTTAGCTATTTGGCTTTGTGACTGCTGAAATCCTCAGTCTGGACTGCTGTATCTAGGATGTAAACAATTAAAAGTTTGATGTTTTTCACATCTACCAGTCTGGGGATGGTGTGTTAGAAAGATAATGTCTGTCTGCAAAGTATGAGTTTGAACACGAGCTGGCCTTTGAAGTCCTCTTTCCTCCCTGCTACCAAAATTTTGAAATACTACAAATTTCTTTGAAGCAGATGGGGAAAAATATCCATGGTAGATAAGTGAAAAAAAAAGACTAGGAAATTTTTCTATGAGCAAAGAGCTTGTGAAATATGTGGTTAGGTCCTGTGTGGACTCTCTGGTAGCTAACAGTGAGGTTGCTAAATGATGCTATCTTTAGACAAGGCACTATTTTGGTCTTTTTCTGACAGATTTGGTTTGGAATTAACTTGCAGTATTCAAAGTCTTAGAGACTCAGACACACACACACACGCACGAAAGAAGAATTATATATGCATGATTTCCCCACTCTAAAAGAATGTATTGTGTTTGTACAATTAGAACCAGAGACTGCAGAGACTTGCTTTCTTTTCCCCAGTGTTACTGTGTTAGAAACTATGGGCACAAAGCTGGAAGAAAATTATGATCCCTGCCTGCTTTCCCTGCAAATTTCCATCGTGAATCCAGTATGATGCCATTTATTTTGTCTACAAGCTTAGGTATGAAGTGTAGTGATTTGCACTATTTTTATTGTTTTGTGGTTAAGGGTGTTTCCTTTTTTTTATCCCCTCCTGTCTGTCTCTACTTATGTCATAAGAGCTTCAGTTTTATCCTCAGCTAGTCTAAGTTGACACAGCTTTGCCTGCATTAACAGTGCTGCAGTTATTTACATAAACTAAGGGTATGGCCATGTATATGGGATCAGCATGAGTCTAGGAAGTGACAGTGTACTTGCAAGGAAGTATCCAGGCCAGAGGATTTGTCTTGAAGTAAATAATTGGCCCTGGTAATAAAATTGTTTTCCTCCAAATGGTCTCCTTTTGAGTGTGTTAAATAAAGTTGCTGAATTTTTTTTACTGAGGTTTATTGAGGTATTTTGCCAGGATGTGGTCTGCAGGTTCTCTCAGGGCAGCAAGGTATGTGCCACCCCTGCAGCCTGACCTTGTACTATGTTTGGTCCCTAAAAACCTAGAGGGAGGTGGGATATAGGAAAGAGGAATGCAGGGGTCATCACACATCTTGAACTTATAGTCTGGACAGACTGTGTTCACAACCCAGGTCATGGCTGGATCTGATATTTTAATAGCCCTTTTCTAGGATATACATTTAGAAATCCTTCCTTACGTACTAGGCAATAATAGCTCGAATACAGAAGATTTCTTCAACTGGATTGTAGGAAACATGATTTTTCAGCATTTGCCTAGCTGAACACTGCCTAATCTTTTCTTTGTCAAAAGCAGCTTCCTGGCTGTCTTATGTGCCTATCCATAGCACCTTCCTCTCTGGCAAGATGGAAGATGTCTGACAAAAAGAAATCATAGTCAGATAAACTCTTATCCCACTGCTGTTGTAGGCAGAATCTATGAAAAGACATCCTGAAAATCTAGAGAGACTCCTGGGATATTTGTTCTTCTGTCTTCTGCTGACTTTTTGTGGGTAGAGTCTTTTGGCCTCCTTATATGATCATCTAAACTAAATGGGATAAGTCTTTTCATGAACTGGGCTGCAGGGTTCGTCACCCAAACTGCTATTATCTCTTTTTAATGTGCTGTGTGGTTTTGAATTTTTTTAGTGGTGTTCATCCATTTTGAAAAGAGAACTTCAGTAATGGAAATCTAAGACAAAGAAGAATTAGATTTCCTATAATTATAGAGTTAACAGCAGTTGGAGTGGCTGAAATCACATACGTTAGCTGCTAAAATGCCTATTGAGGATTTCAATTAAAAGGAGAATTCTGACAATAGTGTTGAGAAGGTGAGATCCCAAGGAGCCAAAGGATAGTGAAGAAGCTAGTAGTAATTATATTTTGGACCTGGGGAAAGACAAGGTGTCAGGCAAAAGAATGTATTTCACATAAGCCATATCTGCTTTCTTTAGGGAGATGGAACACATGGAGATCAAGCCTTGTGATAACCATAAACTGCCAGCTGTGGCCAAAACCATATGAATTACAACTTGCCATACCTTGTTGTATGGTGATGCTTGGATAACAATTTAAAGGGAACAAGTCTTAATTTGTTTTCCATTTTACATACGGCTGCAAGTCTGGGGCAGGCTTGACTGCATAGGACATGCTAATATCCAACCATGCTCTAGAAATGATGACAGAGCAGTGAATGTCAAGCTGGCCCAGCTTCAAAATGAGCAGTATGTCAAGAGTGAAGTACAACTTTTTTTTGATGACAGGAAAATGTGTCTGGAAATTTCATACTCTGGGCATCTGTGCCATGCCCTACTCCTCTTCCTCGTTGATCAGTCTCCCCAGGTCAGCTGTCTGCTACATCTTGATCTGGTGGGCAATGGTGAAAATCAGGTATGAGCTGCTATCATTGTGCAATGAAAAGATGGAAATAACTTGAAAGTCAGGTGAATTGATATTGAGATTGGGTAGGGGTCTGTGGCTCAGACCCAGGAAGCCATGACCGACCCAGAGAGAGTGACCCACAAGGGACAGTGTTCCAGAGGTCTGCGGCGGTCCCTCAGCCGCCGGGGTGCTTTCGCAGAAAGGTGCCTGTCTCAGCAGGCTGTCAGCTCTTTAGTGATTTCAGCGAGGGTGACTTCAGCTCTTGTTCTGTGAGGCAACCCCAGGCCAGAGCAGGAGAGAGTAGAGAGGCCCGTACAGCAGTTCTGCATGGGGCAGCTTTATTAGTCCTGCACGCCGTGAAGGGGAGGCTGGGGACGAGCTCTCTGAACTCAAAGGGGGAGAAGGGTAGAGAAGGGATACCAGGGTGGGCGTGAGAGGGTAGAAGCCAATGGGTTACAAAGAATCTGCATAGGGTCTCCCAGAGGATCATGGCTCTTGTTTTCTCTCACCCTCATCAAGAAGTGCTGCCTTTTCTTTTGGAAATTTCTTGGAAAATTTCTTTTCCAAGGGGATTTTGCCGGGGGGATATTCAATCCCTCCAAGACAGGGGCTGGGCATACCCCACAAATTGAGATTTGGATTTTACAGGTCAAAGGTTTTGAATGTCTTTTCATTCCGTGTGCAGTACTGCACATATTCTTGAATAGAGATGGAAATATGTAAAGTTGGGGCTGTGCTCCCTGGTTTTCCTATAAAAGCAACAGGTGCACTTACATATTCAGTAATTTAACCTCTGGGTTACTTCATCTGTGTTTGCTCATTGCTTTATGAGTGCTGACATTGTTAAAGATATGGTGCTAAGAAAAGGATCCTTTGTCACTACCTGCTGTTCACAGTACAAATATGATGTAGAGGGAAAAGCATATCAGGTTTCACTATAGAAAGGTTGGAGGAGTGCCACTGCTTTTCAGTGGGAGAATCAGATCATGGTCATCTTAAATTCAGTAGCACTTTTACTAAGTTATGGTTTTCCAGGATTGGTCCTGAAGTGAGCTGTTCCTCTAGTTCCTTTGAAGCCTGTGACAATGAACAGCCTGCCCAGCACTGTTCTATTATGGGACCTTATTTCAAAAATTAAAGCATAATGAAACATACCCTTACATTTTCCACCTGCATCTCAGGTAAAATTTGTGGGGTATGCCCAGCCCCCGCCCTGGAGGGACGTCTGCTGAGATAAGGAGGTTGCTTAATCTCCCAGCAGAACTCCCCTGGAAAGGCAACCACTTTTGCAGTTACAGCGAGAAGAAGACAAACCCAGAATCCTCTGGGAGACCCTATGCAGATCCTTTGTAACCCATTGGCCTTTACCTCTGGCACCCACCCCCTGTATCCCTCTAAAGCTGGCCCCCTGCCCCTGCGAGGGCAGAGAGATGCTCGTCCCTGGCTCCCCTCTGCCGAACTAATAAAGCTGCCCTTGTGTGGAACAGCTACACGGGCCTCTTGCTCTCTCTCCCTGGTCTGGCCTGGAGGCTGCCCTGCAGAGCTGAGCTGAAATCACGAGCTGACAATCACTAAAGAGCTGACATCCTCTGCAAGGGCCCCTCTGCCAGCAGCTGAGAGGAAGACACTGGGCCTCGGGAAGGCGATTCCTTTTGGGACCATCTCTCTGGACCGGTCACCTCTTCCTGGGTCAGAGCTACTGACCCCTCACCAGCTGCCATAAAAATTAACTTTGATTTTAAGCCGAAGTGAACAGACATATTTCACAATTTCATAACAATCATCATATGATAACTTTTTTTTTCAACTGCTACTAAGTTTTATCTCATGTGCAAGTTTTTTCCCTCCTCTTTGACTTCCATTTGCAATGTCTCTTTAGGCTACCAGAATTTGGGACAATTTATGTCTTCTATAGATATAAAAGGCGTACCATTATCTACAGGCATACCATCGGTACAACTGTATCTACAAATGCCTGCTGAGGTGATGACTGGTGAGAATTAGGGTTCATTTAAGTTAGGAATGGCCAGTTTCTGCTCTATGGAGCTGGAATTGATGAATCCAGAAGGGAAGGAAGGTGATAAGATTCAGAGAAGGAGGGAGCAGTAGCAGGAGAGTTTCAGCACATGCCATGGAGAGAAGCAGTCACTCTAGTCCAGCCACATGGATGCATGGGAGTGAACAGCCATGTGTGCCTGCACCTTATATTTCACCCCTCAGGGCAGACAGCAGGAGGATTCTGGTCAATCTTAACTGCCTAGTCACAGTCCATCAAGTTAGCTGTAAAAACTTCTGTTTCAATTAAATATAAGCTCATTGTATTTTCACACAACAGTTAATAAAATAAAACTCATTAGGAATATAGCATTTAGACTGGAGCAAGTGATATTTTTTTAAATGTCACAGTGAAAACCACATTTCCTTTAATCAGCATCTGCTCTGTGTTAGGCTGCCTATAAAATGCTGTACATTGTTGACGATAGGAAAAGATGAAAACAAACAAACAGGAAAACTACAAAAGACATGGTATTAACATCAAAGTGCATTAATCCCTCCTTTTCCTTGGCATTTGAAAAATGATTTTATTCTAGACTAAATAATTAAGCTTTCTTTCCACCAATTTTGAATTTGGACAACAAGGGTGGACAAGTAATGGAAACAAACTAGAGGATTTAATGTGAATTGAAGAACTAAATAAGAAGACAAAAAAGAGAAGATAATACACCAGTCTGAAGAAATTAAATTTATTTTTTCTTGAAAGGAAATCAGCTCCATCATTTTGGAACAGATTATACAGAAAAGTTTACAGAGACGGAAGTAGTTACATTACCACGTGGTTTCTACTTGTACAAATATTAGTGTTTCTGTAGGAACTTAAGGATTTAATGTGAACAAATGTATGAGAATATTGTGAGAGTACAGTGTGAAAAAGAGGAAATAATAGGCACTGTGTGAGTTTTTTCTTATCTAAATATATAAATATAGTTTATTATTCAGTAAATATTAAATGTAGAGATGAAACTTGTGTAGATTACTGATTTCAACAATGGGCTAAATGCAAATGACCATGAGTCTATTGTATTTAGGCAGTAAGATGCTAAATACCTGGGGTGAATGAAGGGAGGCAACTTCCTTAATCATTGAACTAGTCCTTGAATATGGAGGATAATCACATCATCTCTAATCCCATTCATAAACACGTCATGGTCCAAAGTTAAAATCATTGTGGTTTGTTCTCCTCTATTCCTATTAGGAAATGTTTCACTGCTCTGATGGTTAGAAATCCTCTTGTAATTTCCAGCATAATTGTGGCTGGTTTATACCTATTTGTTTTGTGTCAGCGCTGTCCTTCAATGTGAATAGCTTTCTTCCTCCCTGCTGCTTACCCCCTGATACATTTATAGACAGCAATCACAGCACCTCTTAGCCTTTGTTCTGCTCTGTTAAACATGCAGTGAACTGTTGGGCTCCCCTAATAAAATAGGTGCTCCTTTCCTTCAATTGTTTCTGTTCAGTACCAACTCCTTAAACTAATCGATCTTAAACGTGTTTGACCACAATGGGGCTTTGTGGTCTGAATGAGTCCCCCTGCACAAATCCTTAAACAGGGGCTGTTGGTTTTTTTCCACTTCTGGAAATACTGAACCTGATGCAGCTTGGGATAACACAGTTTTCAAGGACACAGTGCTGACCAGCAGTCATCCTGGTTACTGCAAGTGTTTCTTTCTGTTCCTTCATCTCCTCCACCTGAGGATCCCACAGTTTATGGGAAGAATTCTCATCAGTATTTCCTGAAGGAGAGCAAGCACGTATTTCCTGTTGTAAGCTCAGCATTGAAGTAACAGGCCCAGGCTGGTGCCCAGGTTCCTCTCTTAGAATGGGATGACTCAGTTCTGGAGATGCCCATTGCATTCCCTTCTGTGTTGGCTGAGGAAATAAACTTTGAGATGTCTGTCAGTAAGGTGGGGCAAATGCTGAGAAGGTGCACCCTGCTGCCATTTGAGATAGTATCACATTTATACTGGTCACCAGTACCAGACAGTCTTCTTTTGTGTGACCACCATTTCTGTGACAACCCCTTCCTATGGACCATGTTATCAGCAGATTGATTAACATTTTCCTAATTGCTGATCACTAGAGTTATTCCAGCTGCTGAAGGTTCTGCATGAAATACAGATGTACAATTTCAACCCTAAAGCCTATGGAGATGAAAAAAAGTTCTCACTGATAAAAGAAGCACTGCAAAATAATAGACTTTATGCAAAAGAGCTTTCTATTGTTAGGTCTTTATTTTGGTGATGCCTCTGTTAAGGTTTTAACAAGAAAATCCCACAAAAATCTCACATGTACCACAGCTGAAAATCCTTTTTGAGAATAAGAATTAGGAAACACTGCATCTATCTATTTTTTTTCTATTTTAGAACCAAATGGACTATATCAGACTTATCAGACTATGCCTATGGGAGCAGCAGAGGCCACAGGACTTGGAAAACAAATCTGCTATACTTAGTACATTTGTTTGAAATGTTTATGCCAGTTTTCTTTAAAGTAAATGTTGTCTATTAAAACTACGGTATTCAAATTGTATAGTATGAGGTAAGAGATAAGGACAAAACCTTTCAAGCAGGCTGTAGGAGAAAAAAACCCTTTAATTTCCCATTATTCTATTCTCTTGCATTTATTACTAACTATTAAAATTATAATTAATTATTGCTAGCTAGTACATATTTACAGGGGATACAAATCAGGTAGCAGAGGATGTTTCTGAATTCTGCATGACCCTTTGTGGCAGCGTGTGCCAGAGGACTGTGTCTGTGTTCGTATTTTGCTACTTCCCACTACATATCCTGTCCAGGTGGTAACGCTACTTTGATTGGACATTTTATTTTATTTACTATAAGGAGCATAGAAAAGTGCTTGAGAGCTCTTAAGAGCAGTCTCAGAAGTGGTTGCAAATGCCATGTGAATGCTCACCTGCATAGTTCACACATCCCTGTGTGTAGGAGGAGTATGAGTGCTTGCAGGCCTGCCCATAACTCTTGTTCTAGTATGCCTGGTGGCATGCAAGGACTTGTCCCCCCATCATATCTCAGGCCCTACCTGCATGTTCTCTGTGCAAACAGTCTATCTGACCTGAAAAAGGGCGTTGCTTTGAGTGGAGTTTGGGTCAGATGCCCTCCAGAAGTCCCTTATACACTGAATTATATAAATCTATACATCTGTTTATTGCTGGATTTCTTTTACCTTTCTCTGAAGCACCTTGGTGCCATTTACTAAGGCAGAATATTGGACTAAATAGGTTTGAAATATCACCCATCCTGGCAAGTCTTGTATTTCCATGTGCAAACAGGATTTATTAGAAACTCAATACATATCGAATGTAGGTCTTCAGGGATCTCTTATTTACTTTGGGCAGGTAAATATTGAATTGTCATGAAAGGTATTTGACTCCATTCTGGAACATAAAGCAGAGGAGGTTAATAGAACAAAGAGAAGAAATCAACACCAGTGGTAAATGGTAACACACATTACTGTATATCCCCTTCTGACTTTGCAAGTGGTGCATGTTTTGCATAGCTGTACAGAGCAAACTTCATAATATCACAAGCCTCAAAGAGGAGAACAGGAGTTGGGAGGGTGCTTTTGTAATCTTGTCAGACTTGTTTGTGAGTTCCTTTCCCCTACCAGTTATTTCAGCTATGTTTCTTTTCTTTTTGGAAAAAGTCAGCTAATTTGGCCTCTTTTTTTTATCAGTTATGCACCAGTTGGAATCCTGGTGGTTGCAACTTTTCGTAGTCAATGTACAATGTCACTGGGAAGCTGAGGCACTCTGCAGGGTTTCCCACAAACTGCTCCAATATGAGGAACAGGGAGGAATGGGGAATGTAAGAGGTGTCAAGGATTGCAGCAGCCCCACACCCTGGCTGGAGCCAAGGAAACCAAGGATTTATCCTGGTGCTGCAGTGAGTCGTCTTTTTCACCCACTGGAGACACATTAATGACATGCTCATGGGAACATCAATGATTATATGTGGGAATGGTTGGCTGAAGCAGCATCCCTAAGATAGCTGTTTTCAAAATGGTATGATTTCTTGATGATTGGTTTTCTTAAAACTTTATCCATGACTTTTAGGGATTTCTTAAAGGGAAAAAATTTGAAATTTCACTCCTCCTTGCACAAGTTTTAATAAGTATCCTAGAGTTCTAGGTGATATAAATATCTTTCTGAGATTGCCTATTATTATTGGTAATATCATTAAAGGACTAGAACAGCCTCTCACGAACATTTTTCAGTTAATACTTCCATTTTATTTCAATATATTGCATGCTGCAGTTGCTGAAGATGTTAAGTTTTTATTTCATCTAAAGTAGAGAAAATGGAAATATTTAGATACAGTGAGAGTTATTCTTTCTAGTGTTCTGTAAATCAGCAGAAATTGATATAGGAAGAATTCCAACTCACACTGTTCTTTCAGATCTTGAGATTTGCAAGCAAGCCCATACAATTATTGCCATCCCGTGTAATAAGTAAGATTATTTAAGGCAGAAACTATTGCTGACAAGATAAATAATGCTCTGTATGAAACTGTACATACCAATTGACCTGTAGGGTTTTTTTAATCTAACCGTTTTTTTTTCCTAATGAACACTTCTTGTTTAAAAATGTCCACAGGAAAGAAATGTTTGTTTTTACTGATTAAAATGTGTAGGCTTTTTAGCCTCCCTGCCAGTGTCATTCTTTGTGCTCTCATCACAGCACAAATAAACACTGTTATTTACCCTGGGAAACAGGTGACTGAACTTATAAAAATCACTACAGGACAAGATGTATTGAGGCCTGGCACAGAATGACAAATTCTGGCGGGGTTTGCCAAGAAGAGACATATTGATTTTTAAATGATTAATAAGGAGAATATAATTGTATTTCATTAAGATGGATGGGATTTCATTTAGTCTGTCTTCTCCTTTTCCACTTCAGATGCGAAAGGAAATCAAGTCATCATCAATGGCACCTTGCGTTAGCCTGTCATGGAAACAAGGTCATTGATTGAGTAACAGAAGTTTCTGAGAGGCTCTCCTGGTCTTTAATGGAGTTACTCGCATAGATAACGTGGCAAAGATAACAGCACTCTTTTTCTCTCATTATTTTGAGAACAACCAAGACTATGAAGATATTGATAACATCTCTGTTCTGGATTTTGATGCTTTTCAAGTTGCATATTGTCTCAAGTAAACGGATATGGATATATAAAGACACAGGATTTCTCATTTTTTTCTTTTAAAATCATTTGAAGCTATTCCACTCTCTAAGCCTGAGAAATTGATGGGCAGAAAAAGGGAGGAGATCAAAATCATATAAAATGTATGTCTTGTAATTCTTATCAAGACAATCGTACTCTTAATCATAAGTATGCAATTAGCTTTTCCATGGATTTTTACATATTTAGGGCTGTGGTTAAATCAAAACTTTTTTTCCACTGCCACCTAAAAATGAGGGGTTTGTGAAATTGTTAAACAATAGCTTAACAAATAGAAGGGACTTCCCTCCCTTGTTTTCCAGCACGTGCGCCCAGGATGCTAACTCATGTTACTTCTGGCTGGCTGTTGGTTTTACTTTTCCAGAAGTTTTTATTGTAGTTGTAGGGATTATCCAACTGCTCACATGGCAGTGGCTAAACTGCCTCTGAGTATAGCATGTTAAGTAAAGTGGTTTTCATTGCATTGCCAGTTTCTGTGTCCCAGCATATCAGTATGTTTTGGGTCACCAATTACATTGATTACATTGCAGTTTTCATCAGACGCTCCAGACAAAATACTGAAAATAATTTAGTGATGGGTGCAACTAAATGAGAGGTATTTGGTATTAATTAATGAAAGAGTGTAGCAGTTAAGGAATTAATAGGGGATGGAAGGAAGGACACATAAGGCGAGAATCACGTTCATACAAAGAATGCCTGTTCTTACTAAGTTACAAATATATTACAGTGCAACACAAAATTTACATACTATGCTGGATGCAGTTAGAGGCATGAAAGACATCGCTCTACTTCTGCAGTTAGAGGAAGCTGGGTTTTTTTCCTCCATGTTGGTTTCAGTTCAACCAACATGGAAGTGGGTGAAGATGGCGGGGTGCAAACATGTATGATTAATTAAAAACTGATAAACCAGTTTTGTATTGAGCAGGTGGAGAACAGATTTTCAGGTATCATAGATGAGTTAATTATAATATAATAATCTCAGAGTGACTACTCATGCATTCAGGCACTGTAAACTGTAGTTTAAAACTACAGTTGCAAATATGCAGCATGTGATCAAGCCCGTTTTTCAGGGAAGAAAACTGAGACAATGGTGTGTAATGGATTATATTCTGAGGCAGGTGATGAAGGATCCATGAGTTTGCTCCTTGAGCTAGATATTCGGTTACTGTAAGACCTGAACAAACCCCTTAGAAGTCATACTAGAATGGAGATGTTGGTATTTAGTTACATGCTTCCTGTGAGAATTAAACAAGGTTTTCTGTGCAGTTTCCTGTAAGAGTCAGTTACTCGCTGCAATGTGGAGCCACAAAAATATGCATATATACATAGCTGATACTGGGGTTGGAGAGGTACTTCTTTATTGCATATGCTAGGCTTCTTGCTTCCATGGAGGCTGAAGAGAGCAATTCTCGGGATATGCAACCAAGGGGGAAAGGTAGGAATCTGGGATGTAAAAGGCAGACCACAAGTGTTTTCTATATCTATGTTGATACTGGTTTTGAAAGAAAGTGGGAAAACTGTTTTAATGAAGCTCTCAGCTACCTCTGGGAGAGATTCCATAGTGATCTCATTCTCCCAGATGAAATATTTACTGTCCCTGAAACCACAGTTTGAAAGGTTGGCAAAATTACATTATCCGTCTGAGCTTGTGATGATTCCTCCAGATTGCTTGGTGGAGCTGTGCAGCCCAGGCCCATGCAACAGAAACTGTCTTGGATATGTGCAGCTGTAAAGTGACTTGTATTGCATTTTGGAGCAAAAATGGTTTCAGCCTCCCACCCCTGCACTTCTACCAAAGCATCCAGGAGATGACCTTGCTAATATACAATGCACTGTGATTCTCTGATGGGGCATTTGCTACCTGATGTCCTGCTGGATAAGAGGTGATATATACTTTTTTAGAGTCATTACAGAATATCCTAATTCATTAATGTGTGACTTATCCTGACAGGCTTCTAATGAAACATCAAAAGAGGAACAAATAATGTCAACTAGGAAAAGGAATGATAATGTGGTTTTGATTCTGGAGCTGGACTGTGATGACTACAGCAGAAAAGAAATTTACTAGCAAGAATGTCCTTCAAAAGCAAAACGTGGGTTAACAAAATCCTTAAATTTGGGGTTATGTTTGAAAGTGTCTCATTTAAAGCAGAAATTCTACTAACAAAGTGGAGTCTAAGATGTGATGAAGTTTGTATCTATTTACTGAATTAAGTAGGAAAAGTCCTGGAATCTGTGACTCCTGTCTTTGGGATTAGTAGCTATTATGAGGCAGTGAGGGTAATTTCTCATTTGTATTGCATAAATTTGTTGTAGACTTGAAAAACTTGAAATTCAAAAAAAGGGATGGAATAGTTTTGAAGATTCAAAACTTTCTGTGGCATGGGAAGAACATGTAAGATATGGCTTTGCTAAGGATATGATCTGTGGTTTTGTCTCAGATTTTTGGGATGTTCAGCATATCATCTTTGACTGTATCAATCTTTTTCTAGCAAAGATCTGGTACTGTTCTCCTATCTTAACTGTATGGACCCTATTTGTATAAAAATTGTTGACTGTGTTTTGAATCCAGAGCAGAGTTAAAGGTAATCATCACTTAATCTTTTTTCTTGTTTGCTTATATTCTTTATTCTAGCTTTTCTTCCTTTTCCTTTCTTCTTATGAAGTCTATGAATATACATTCAGGTCTTCTCTGTTTTGTTTTGAGATGCTTTGGCAATGTCTGAGATAATTTCTCATGGGCTCTAACATCAAAACCGAAGGGATGAAGAAATTAGATATTTAACAAAGTCTTCATTTGTTCTATAAAGTTAATTAGTCACTCTTGACCGTCAGATTAGATTAAAATTAAATATGGGTCAATTAACACTTGTTACTTTTGTTAGCTTCATTTCTGACCAGTCACGCTGAAATTATCATTGAAAGCCACAAGTTTATTTAAGTGGAAATTAAGATGCAGGATTAGCTTTCTCATTTTTACTAAAATCACCACTGTTTTGGGCTTTTATTTCTTCAGAGCTTAAATTTGTTAATCTTTTTTTACTTTGGTCCAGTAACATGCTTAAATATGAGGCAGAAATTTAGCATCAGAGAAGACCCACATCTTTTATATCTTATAGTATATATGAATAGATTTTTTCCCAAGAACTTCTTAACCTTTATGGTTAACATACCACCCTGACCAAACTTAATTGTTTGCACAAATCACATACATTAGCACTTAGGATTGTACTACACAAATTTTTGAGTTTTGGAACTAAATATTGCACTTGGTCCTTTACCCTGAGTTAAGCTTGTGCTGCACCTTAACAGAAAAAGACCATATCCTTGGTTTTTGCTTGTAACCAACAAGTTGGACCCTTACCTTCTTTCTGTGTGACCAGCAGATGCCTTGTATTTATCTGCTCACTTACTGTACAGTGCTTTTACAACAAGCAAACTTCTCAGGCCTGCAGTTTTTCCTTCCCCATATTTCTTCCAAGCTAAAAGTCAGGATAAGGTCTCATTCCACTTTACGAGGAAAACAGAGTACAAAATCTAACATTTGCCAATTTGATTATCACTTTCTCTGTTTTTACCTTCAGAGCTTGGTAGAGAGTGGGATGTTGCCATTATTGCCCTGGTTATCACGGATCCCGCTAATTAAAACATGCTTTCATCTTGTTAATATAATTTAAAAACAAACAAACTGAAGACAAACCAAACAAAACCCCTGTTTCAGGTCAGAAATTATTTTCAATATCTGTATTGCATTTTTTCTTTGAATGTTGCTCTGCTGTCCCCACCATTTTTCCATTCCTTCCTTTCAAACCATAATTTATTTTTATTGGTTACAGTAAGACTGCAGGCTTTTCTACAGCTGAGCACAGCTGCTAATGTTTTGCTATTGATTCCACATGTTAGCTCAAAAGTGTATAATAATCTGTTTTAATCGTTGCCTTTGGCTTTTCCTCTTCCCACTCTGAGAAGTGCCCTCTGCCTCTGGCCTGGCATGGCCATAACCAGAAACGGATCCTAATTACATCAAACCACTCTCTGCCAAAATGCCCAAATATCCGTAACGTGTTTGAATAACAACTGTTTGGAGACATAACTCCATCCAGCTCCCTGGAAAATGCTTCAAATTATCAACTGTAGATATGCTGACAGAAAGAAAATCTTGTGGGCATGGTAGGAGGCTACCTCTGGACCGAAAGGGAATACCTCGGCACTACAAATGTAATGCTATTTAAGTCCCCCCCTGCTTCAAATCCCTGCAGCTCTGAGGAAGCTCCAAATTATAACAGAGCTCCTAAGGGAATGGCACATAATCAGCCCTGCTGAAAACATGTTGAATAGCGCTAAATAAATCCCAGGTCTAATTATGTTACTGAGGCTGCACAGGGACCGCGCATCTGGAAGTCCCCCCACCAAGTCCTGTGGTAGTTGCACAGTGAAGCAGAGCCAGCTTCTCCAGTGTCCAAGGTAGCTCAGCAGCCATCTCCAGGAAGGAGCTGTGAGAGTCCCCTCACAGTGCAGGAGTAGCCCACATTAAATCATTGCTTATTTAATCTGTCAAACTCCTCTTCTTCAGTCTAGGGGGCATCTGCTGGGGCACGTGTGAGAATAAGAGCTGTGGCATTGGGTGGAAATGGCTCACCTGCCTTCAGCTCTTTGCTCCCCAAAACAAGACCAATCCTTTCCCAAGCACTCAGTACATAGAAATGATAGAAGCAACTTGGGGTTTTGTCTGCAAATAAAGAGGGTGGTGTTTTGTTGGTGCAAACAAGAGCTTTGCCACTGGCTCCTCTGGGGCTGTTTCAACTGCGTTGTCTCATGCACCAGCAAGCACTGGGAGAATTTGCTCAAAAGGCTCTGCACCCTACACAATCTCTTCTGTAGAAAATGAATGCCTTTTTTAACCTCAGGAAGTGTGGTTCCTTATCCTAATATGAGTGATATTTCTGAGAAGTTCTTGCAGGTACTGTCATAATTTTAAGTTGCAAACACATACTACCTGGAACAGACCTCACTGTTGGTAGCTGACTCAGACTACATGGCAGGTGTGAAAATAAAGCCTCTTGTTTAGGATCCTGAATTTTCTTATTCTTCTCTGTTTTTCATCAGTGATTCTGAAGAAAAATATCAGTGTGCATGTATCACCAAGAGGTAGAAAAAGCTATTTTCAACTACTTGCTTTACTCTCTTTATATTTTTCTTACATTCTTCTTCTGTTATTTGAATAGTTGGCTGTCAGAAAAGAAGATGACATACTAATTACTTTTGTAATTGTTATAGCAGTATAGTGCTGATAGTCAATATTACTGTGGTCTACAGTCAGACTTATGTATTGCTACATATTATTATGCATCAGTGATTCTTGATGATATATGAAGTGAATATTACTAGGATTTCCAACTTCCAAAGGAGGCCTGGAAGCACCCTGAGAATCTCAGTGCTAATTATAGAGACCACAGAGACAAATTCTTTCCTCTTTGCTGAGTTAGAAAACAGTAGAAACCAGAAAATTTTGGATGGTCAATGATAGCTCTGTTTAGTATTTAGAAGATCTTGTAGAGAATATATTGTCTTGCTAAAACTTATGGGAAAAAGACTTTTAAATTTCTCTGTTCTATAGGATACATATAGCTATTCTTTGATAAAATTCTCATTTAATGTTATGCATAAGAAATCAAGTCTTTCCTTTGAAGTCAGAAGGAAAAAGTCAGGAATTAAGTTTCCTGCTCTCTGATTCCTCCCAAATTTAAGTCTTATATTATCTTTGAACTTTATTAAAAAGAGGATTTTATTTTCTCAGGTTTTCTCTGTCCATGTGCATGTTTTTTTGTGGCTCGTTGAATCTAAATATATTCCTGTTTCTTTTCTCTAATCTGCAACTCTACCCTTACTACTAATACTAATTTAATTTTTGTTTCAAAACATCAGACCTTAGCAAGACTATGTAGGCAAATTTCTATTAAAAAATAAGCCAGGTATCTTCCCTACTTCTCTTGAAGTGACCACAGATCAACAAAAGCTTCTTGACTTGCATTCTGTATTCTCAAAAAAGTGTTGCACTGCAGAAAATGTAACTTTTCTTTCACCTGTGGAGGAGTGGTACCATGTCAGGTTCTTCTCTCCTTGCAGCACTTTCTGGGCACCAAATGGAAAAATCAAGCTGGACCTTTTGAACTTCTCACCTCTCTTGAACTTCACTCCAGTCCAGTCATACCTGCACCTTTGCCACCAACATTTTCTGCATTTCTGTTTGAACCATGTGCCTGACTAAGCAACAAAACTGCTGAGTCCCCAGAAATGAAATTTCCAAGTGGAAATCTCTGCGGCCTTCAAAATTTCTCCCATGGCTGGTTTTACTGATGAAAGCCCTGGTGATGACTGTGGCACAGCAGTGCACTGAGACCAGCAAGAAATTCAGAGCTGTTCTGTGATAGTCACTGCTTAAATACCCAGTGAGAAGGAGAGTGGCTCAGGTGGGTAACATCCAAATCTTTCACAGCACTGCTGACCAGGAAGAGTCACAGTACAAGCAGGTATTGCAAAGCTCTTAAGCCTTTCAGACAAGGGGTGAGAAGTGTTTGGGGGCTGTAACTGCTGGCCTTTCTTTCCTGCTCCTTGCTGATGACCTGTGTCACAGCCAAACAGAACCAAGGGAAAATCACAGGACTTCACTGGCAGGTCAGAAACCCTGACTGAGACACTGAAGCTGTCCTCCTCCTGCAGCTCAGTGGTGCATGGGCTCTATATCTCCCCAGGCTTCTACAGAACTGGTTTGTTGGCATTGTGTACTATTTCTATGCTGATATTTAAAAAGAGTAAGGGGATGCCTTCAAGGGAATGGAGCCCCTTCTGCCCAAGGAATGCTGAGGTAAGCGAGGGCACTTAAGCCCAGTATGGAGAGGAGAAAGATGTGGATGAATACAGATCTGCCTAACTTTTGAAAGAGTTAGGAGGTATCAGATGACGCCAGAGTAGGAATTTCAGGGAAAAAAAAAGTTGGCGTTTACAAAGGACACAGCAATGCACTGAACCTGCCTGTTGCAGGGTGATCAGAATCTGGTATTAGCATGGGTTCAATAATTGGGTAACTTGGTAGATAAAAAGCATGGTGCTTATGGCAGACACAGACATCTGTTGAATAAACATCTCCCAAAAGCTGCGAGAGTATTTTGGGAAAGTACCTTTATATACAGCTTTTCCTATTACCTGGTTCTTTGATCTGCTTTTGGCCTTTGTCAGATACAGGACACTGGGCTAAGCAGACCTGTGGCCTGATCCAATCCAGCTGCTCTTAGGCTTCTGTGTTACAGTGCTTTCCTACAAATATGCCACATCACAGAAGGTCCACAGGGTATCTGTAGAGTTACTTAAAGGAGAAACTAACACTGTTTCTTTTCAAAACTGATCTGGTCAGAGTGTAGCTTGTGCCATAAAGTAGTTGCTTTCCCAGGCTGACAACTTCTCACCATTTACAATGCTCTTGCCAGGGCTCAGGCTTTCAGGAGGGCCTCATGCTGCTATCCACTTTGTTTAACAGAAGTTGGTTTTATATTTAGTGGTGCATGGAGTGTACAGATGAAACAAATAACTTCTACAGAGTCAGCAAGATGAATAGGTCCTGTTGAAAACTAGCAAGGAAGGCTGAATGCAAGATTAATATGCAGTCCCAAGTTATGCTTCCCACAACTTTTATTGATTATTTGGAAAGTAAAAAACCACATGATTCCTTATATAATTCAGACTAAAATTCTTGTGCAATCACTCTTAGAAGAATATAATTTTTCTCTGAGGAGAGCTTTTTGACTGGCTACTCTTTGAGGGGGCAAGAAGTTTAAAAACATCCTGTCATCACTTTAGTGTTGTTTGTCAAGAAATTCTCAAAATAAGCACAGAATTCACAAATAGAAGAATTGTGCTGCCTAGGGGCTTCTCCATGCTGGAAGGTTATTCTGGGCAATAGGAAAGGACTTATGATCTATTTGTTTCTCCCACTTCTAACTTTGATTTGTAACTATGAACTGGTGACTCTCACTGTACTTACTGTAACGGTGAGAGAGTAAACACCTCTGTTCTGAGAATGTGACAGAGAACTGGCAGCAGGAAGCGTTTCAAAGTTCAGGGACTGGATGAGGGATAGACTGCAAACATGTGGTGTGAAGCTTTGATGTTTGAATGATGTCCTATGTTGTTTCCTCAGCTGCTTTCCCAGGCTGAAGACATGTACTTTCTGGATTTGGGGGCCTTCTTTCTTCAGAAACCTTACGGTAGTATGGAAATTGTCAAATATACACAGAACAGAGAATCTCATGTCTTCTCTCCTATCCCAGTCAATAAAAAGTGCAGTTATCATTCATTTGCTTGTCTTAATTATGTTTTTTAAATTAATATGAGTGCTTTAAAAATCATCAATGCCTGGCTGTAAAGGGGAGATTCTGACCAAAATATTAATCTATACCACGTCATCTAGAGGATGTGAAAAATTATATCCTATAAGGTCCAATGCTTTGTATTGATCTTACAGAAGAGACAAATCTCTTGGGTCAAAGTTAAAGTGATATGGACAAGAAAAATCAATAATAATTTTAAAAATAGACTTTTTTTCCTTTTCTTTTACTAATTCATGAAAAAAATGAGAGAGCACCATAAGACTTGCACATTATTGATGTTTTACAGATTATTACTGTTTTTTTTTAATTTTTGGAAAATATTTTGTGCCAACATCTTGTTGGCAAAAACATATTTTCAAAGCTGAAATCAAATATTCCTATCCCAATAGATCTGGCTTCTGTTGTGGCATGGCTAGTACAAGGGTTTTTGGTACCTTGAACACATAAAAAATTACAGCCTTCCTTCTTTCTTCAGTAACAGTCAGAATTGCCTGTGACAGAATAGAAGGACCTCTAACATTCTGTGATGAATCTCAGTGGGTGGTTTCTGACTTTGTTATTCCTGTCTCCCCAGATGTTTTCCCATGTCCTCTGAAGGCAAAACCAGGAGGTAACAAGTACTTGTGCTCCAGCTGACTCATTCTCAGTCTTGTGTAATAATGCAGTCCCATCTGCATCACCATGACAAGTAAAATTATCTGAAGAAACTGCACAAATATTTTCTTTCCTGCTGCTGCTCCTGAGAGAGTAAGCCCTAATGGGCCAGTTAGGCTGCTGGAGGTGCTAGCCCTTTAAGCAGTAACCTCCAGAACTTGTCTGAAATGATGTCTCTGAAAAATGATTTTTGGTGCCACAGACCTTTCCATATTTTCTGTCTGCTTGTGCTGACTTGTATTTAGTAAATCTTAGTCTTTTTAGATGTGGAAAGATCTAGACTTTTCTTTGTTTTGTGCAAATAAAAGAAAATTCTCTGGGCTGGAATTTTTTGAAAGCTTTCTGTCATTGAACCAATGGTAGCAGATTTAGAGTAAAGCTGATTCCCTGGACCTTGCAGTCACAGAGGCCCTTGATCAGGTGTCTGGCCACAGGGTATGGGAGAGGAGGCATACTGTCCTATCTGCCCTTAAACAGAGTCAAAATCTAAGAGAAATCTCTTTGGTTGAAAGTATTCCAGAGCTTCACTGACTCCTGGAGGCTGGTTTGGATTTGATCTAACATTATTTCAGGTTTCAGCAGGAAAATTTCATGCAGCTTTACCCTGTTACTCACTGTTTGCCAGCGCACAGAAATTTAGTTGAGAGCGACTTAGCTTTTTTCTTTCTCTCTTAGGAAAATCAAGCTGTTGTGGATTTTTGCCATGTACAAACAAACCACCTCTAACAATTAAAGAGGTCCCTCCGTAGTGATTTCCATGACACCCACTCATCAGTGTCCACCTTCTTGAATACCTATGTGCTGGCATGATCATATTAGTGTCTTTGTTGATGACTAAAACAGAGGTTAGCATTCTGCAACATATGCCAGAAATAAATTTCTCTTGGCAGGCACCCTAGAGAGAGCTTATTCATTTTAAAAAATTAAAATAAAATTAGAAACCAGATTTGAATTCTTTTGTTAAAGAGCTCAGGAAACCACTTCATATCCATGTTCCTTCTTTCAGTAAGTACTCCCAGTATTTTGCTCATTCCTGCATCTTGTGTTGTGGCCTCCTGGTTAAAGAGAACGAAAATAGACATAAACTAAACTGCTGTTAAACGTTTTTGTTATTTAAAGTCCTCAAAATACTGTACTGAATAGACCACTGTGGAAGGTGTCAACCATCAGGAGTGGTTTTGGCTCCTGCAAAGGGCCTATTGCAAAAATACCCTATGCCTTGAACCTTTGCATAGGGTAGCTTGCCAAATGGAGACTGTGTGTGAGGGCTGGGAACAGGGTAGGAGAATCCCACACACCTAATTATAGTCTTTAATATTTCACAGCGTTTATCAACCATTAAACAAACAATTGCTTAATTTCTTAGCTCTTCTAATTGAACATTAGTCACACACTCTCCCTTGCCCTCTACTTGCTGTGTTAAAAACCTCAACCCTAAATGTGCTTCTTTGAAAGACTGCACAATTAAGGAGCCACTTAGCCCAGGAATGTCTTTTCCCAGAGACAGTAGGCATGGCTTTGGGAGAAGGGTTACACCAGTGTAGCCAGTGGCAGAATACAGCTGAAAGTGTGTAGAATCATAGAATCCTTCAGTTTGGAAAAGAAATTTAAGATTAAGTCCAACCAATAGCCCAGTGCTGCCAAGTACACCACTAGACTGTGTTCCTGAGTGTCACATCTACTCATTTTTTGAACATGTCCAGGGATGATAATTATACCACTTCCCTGAGAAGCCTGTTCCAGTAACTGACAACCCTTTCA
Organism: Aphelocoma coerulescens; assembly: GCF_041296385.1. Taxonomy (NCBI): domain Eukaryota; kingdom Metazoa; phylum Chordata; class Aves; order Passeriformes; family Corvidae; genus Aphelocoma; species Aphelocoma coerulescens. Next base: position 77,542,269 of record NC_091015.1, on the reverse strand, counting down.
GTGAAGAAATTTCTCCTAAAATCCAATCTAAATCCCTCCCCCCATTTCCACTTGAGGCAATTTCCTCTTGTTCTGTCACTTGTAATTTGGGAGAAGAGACCAACTCTCACCTGGCTACACCCTCCTTTCAGGCAGCTGTAGAGTGGTAAGGTCCCTCCTGAGCCATATTTTCTCCAGGCTAAATAACCCCAGCTCCCTCAGCTGCTTCTCATCAGACTTGTGCTCCAGACCCTTCAACGGCTTTGTTCCCTTCTCTGGACATGCTCCAGCACCTCAATGTCCTTCTTATAGTGAGGAGCCCAGAACTGGACACAGGACTCGAGGTGTGGCCTCACCAGTGTCGAGTACAGGGCGACAATCACTGCCCTGGTCCTGCTGGCCACACTATTGCTGATCCAGGCCAGGTGCTGTTGGCCATTGACCTGGGCACACACTGGCTCATGCTCAGTCACTGTTGACCAGCACCCCCAGGTCTTTTTCTGCCGGGCATTTCCCAGCTGCTATTCCCCAAGCCTGTAGCATTTAAAAAGTGCAGTGGGAAGTGGATGGAAGGAGTGTAACGGAGCAGATTGAAATGGAGAAAGAAAAACAATAGGTACAAATTTCTACCAGTTTCCTCAGGCATCCATAGCAGCTGCTTAATGATACATGTATCATTGTATCTTGGAGTAGTTGGAGGGCAGAAGCAGACTTGATTACACTACAGACAATTGTTTCACAATAATTCTGGACCATTTTTCATTAACTGTCTCCCCTCACAGCAAAACAAGGGATAATTTTTTTCCTAAAAAATCTTATACCTCTAGAAGGTTGTCCAACAGTTAAAGATTTTTAATAATTCATCATGCGAAACATCTTGAGTTAAATACTAAATTTCCCAGCAATAACAACAAAAGATGAATGAAAGGAGCTCAGGTTAACTTGCTCTGACAGAAACAAAAGGGTGAATAAAAAAAATGATGCTATCACTTTTCCATGATTTATCAGTACATTTTTATTACACCCTCTGCTTTGACAAGTTTTGTCACTCAGTCTGTTGAGCCAAACTAGTTCATTCCAAGGAAGCTGATTAAGTAACTGATTAAAACAAAGCAGATTTGTCTGCCTATAATCATTTACCACTACACAAGCATTAGGTGGCAGTCCTTATTGGTGAGTGCAGATGCTGACATTACCTTTCATGAAAGATAAGGACTTTTGGTTTTGATCACCTGTCCTATACCAGCAGGCCCCAAGGTGCTATGACTGTACTGACGTGACCAACAACTTTTAGTTTGTTTTCTTCCTTTTGAACCACCTTTAAAAGGAGGTGCCTCATTCATAGTAACATTTATACATGGTACTCCTGACTTCATTAGACAGAATGGATGTACCCAGCCATAAGCAAGAAGCAACTTGTAGGAAGAGAAGCCTTGGTAATTCTTTTAGGTCTACTTCCCAAGATTCATAGCGTGATTGCTTCACCTTGGCTTTCCAGCATGGGTAAAGCAGGTGATGGTGGTGGTCTGCATAATTTGCTCCTAAAACTTGTTTTAAATGATGAGGATGTAGCTGGATATCCAGGATTTACTAAAGCATATTAAAGAAGTGAAATGAAAGCAACGGAGAGTGAGAGACTCAAACCAACCTCTGTGGTTTTCAGTATGAGGAGTCTATCTGGCTACCTGCTTTGGTGTGTGATTAGCCACAACAGGCTCTTCCTGTGAGATGTTTTGAGTATGGCTGTGATGGGTTAAGCACTAGCTGCCTGCCTTTTGAAAATGCCTAAACTCTGGAATTCAAAACAAGAGGCCAGTCTTGTTCAGGATCTCAGGGCTGGACATCCTTACAGGCAATAATGTGTCCAGGAGCTCTATTTCCAAAATCTGGTCTTGTAAGCAGAATGATGTGAAGCAGCTACTGCAAAAGGCAAAAATGATGAATTTTGATTCTTCATCTGACAGAAGAAAATCCATTTTTCTTTCCTCAAAGGACCACAAATTTTGGATTACAGGAAAAAATCTTTTAGCTTTTAGATACTTAGTCCTTAAAATAATGAAATGGGACTATATATACAAAATGCATCCACATTTCCTACTTCATCTTGCTTATTGACAAAATGAAAACTACTTCTGAATATAAGGCCACTGGAATTTGGATGTGCTTCTTAAAATTTCGGGTTTAGCAACTGATTATGAGATCAAATGTGTTTTTAACTGCTAGGTTCTGCACTGGTCACTGCATTGCAACCCAGACACTTCTTTAATCTTACTCAATTCATCATTGCCTTGTTTGAAGATTGTAATTTCAGTAGGTTTTCAGAGAAAAAGAAGATAGCAGCTAACTACAGAACACAGGAAACTGTAAAACATTCTGCTCTGTTCACTTTTCCATTGCCCTAGCAATTGATGCTGTTTCTTCTCTTGCCCTGTGAGTTATAGCTTTAGTAAAGCATTGCTAGATTCAAGTCAGGAGGCCTCTGCTGGCACTACAGAATGACAATTCTTATCTGTTTTCTATAGCCTGACATTTTCAGTAAGGCCTGGAAGGTTTGGTTAATAGGGTTTGTCAAAAGGGAGCTACAATATAAAATGTTGAAATATGGAAGGAGAGCAGAGCAGAGAACCCGTGTCACGTTAAATGTTACCAAAGCAATTTCTAGGAGACTAATTATTCACAATAGATAACTAAACTGTAAATCTCTATTACAAGTGGGGGATTGAATGTGAGTTTCCTTGGAAAACAGTTCTGAAGTCTGCTCCTTTAACAGCTAATGCATAAGGAAGATGGTAAATGTGCCAGAGACTTTGGAAGACGAGAGGTCAAAGGATGAATGGGCAATAACTCCTGGATTCATTCCCTCTGCAAGTCCTAAAAAGACATATTTGTATTATAAAATGCCTGATAGACGTTTTTTTAATAGTCTGATACTGAAAACATTCTGATGCAACAGTTCTTTATGACTATTAATAACTAGACAAAGGATGAAAGGACAGACATCCAAAGAGGGGCTTCTATATATGCTTAGGTGTTGCTCAGCTGGATTTTCAAAGAACAGTGATAATCAGGTACTCCCTAAAACTTCATGTCCTGCCTTTTGGGTGAAAAGTCCCATCTAGGATGGCAGTTGCACTTGCTAATATCCCTGTGAAATCCTGCATCCTATTACCTGAAATAGAACATGTCCTGAGGCAGTATTTGTTCCTGTCCTTTCTATTATGAGGCATTTTGTGAGAGGAGAGGAAAGGAGAGGAAAGTGGACAGTGCCTGTGACAAGAAGCTTTCTGAAATATTCATATGTGGTAATCCATGCAACATTTCTTGCTTCTGTTCTCTAGATGCCTTATGGACCCCTTTGGATTTTTTTATTTATTACTAAGTAGTTTTTAATAAGTAGACAATGCATTGTGGCAGAAACTCTAGGTCTGACCGTAGCTTGCCTGTTGTTACCTGTGCTCTGCCTCTTTATTTTTGCTTCTGCAATAAATTACATTTGCCTTGTAAATATATGGAGACTTGCCAACCCAAGACGACTGCTATGCAAGTGAAAGTGTATTCTTAAGCAATAGAGATGTAACTATACTACAGGTTGTGTGAACACTTCTTTCTGATTTGAAGGGTATCAGCCAGATCATTTAGTGAAGCATACTTAAAGAAGCTCTTGCTTCTTTATGGAAGAGTTAAAAGGGAAAACTGTTCAGAGCATACCAGGAAGGTAATTTCCTTTCTGGTGTCCATCTGCAGCTGTAAGAGGAAATAAATGGAGTAAGGTGGCCTCTGGAAAAGCATTTGCTCATGAATGGGGCTCCAGATCTTGGAGTTGTTGGGGATTAATGAGGACTGTTGATGTCCTGAGTAATTGCATTAGACATGACTTAAATGTAGACAGGATGGAGGACAGATAGATTTGTTTTCTTCTGCTTAAAAATGAATTAGTGAATTTTAAAGGTCTTACGGTACTGCAGAAAGCTTTCAAATTCTATTACTCTTTGCCATAAACATTAAAATGTTCTTTTTGTTTTTTCTATTGAGAGCCAGCAGTGATCTGTATGACTGGAAAAGAGCAAAGCCAGTACTTTTGAGTAGGCGGTGACCATGGTGACACTGTGTTATGATGGTGGAGGGTCCTGTTACCTGCAAATGCATTTGTCTAGTTGATTAATTCTATGGGCTTTAAGCAATAGACCACTGGTTCCCGTTGCCTGGCCCTGGGATTAATCTGTGCCTCAGGCCTTCATAGGTTTGGAATATTTTCAAGCACTGTGCTCTGACAGGCAGGATGATTCTCTCTGTGTTACTGCTGAGTATTTTGGATGTAACTGTAGCAGGCTGGTTATAGCTAATGTGCATGAGCTCTGTGCAGAACAGCCTTTTGCCCTGTCTTAGAAAGTGTTGGGTGATGAACTGCATGCATCAGACAGTCACTGCACTTGCACAACAGAGTGGATATTTCTGGAGCTGACTTGTTTATTATGCACTTCTCCTTATGACTGGTGAATCTTAACATATCAAATTTATTTGATCCACTGTGCATCTAAACTAGGACTATTCATGTCCACAGAGTCACGAACAGGAATGCAATAACTCTTGTTCAGAAGAAGTATTTCTTGTCTGCCTTGTATCTACACCTAGAGAACAACCAGTGGATTGTTACGTCAAGGAATGAACTATCAAGGAATGAACTATCAAGGAACTGCAGAGAGGAAATGAATTTTACAAGTGAAGTAATCCTGTGCACAGAAATGCTCCTAATTATTAAGCTGTTGGCACTCTCATACCGCAGACGATTGTTGGGTTTATTCTAGGAAACCTCTGTTCTGGTGAGTCTTTACATCAGCCTCACAATTTTAATATCTATATTTAGCAAGCTTGCTTAGACTTTGTCTGCAACAAAACTACTATTGATATCTGTCATGTATGAGAAGCAATTACTGGTAAGCTTGAGTTTAATTCTTTCTGTGCACTTAATTTGTATTAATTTTCATTTGAAAGAGTGGCAATGAAATTGTACAGGATAGCATAGTAATAAAGGGTACACCAAAATAAGTACAAAAGCAGAAATAAAATTTCTTGAGTTTGAGTAAGACATGATTTTCCGTACAATGGAGAAGTTCCATCAGAGTTGCAGGACTAGGCAGTGCTTCGTAGGTAGTCTACAATAGGTGTTTGCTGCAGCAATAAAATATGAAGAGAGGTGTGTAATAGAGAAGAGATAAGCCTAGAGTCTGAGAAATGGACAGTGAAAATGGGGATTAAAGGTCTGACCTTCTCATAACAGTATCCAGTGTTTTTGTCTGAGTGAAGTGTAGAGATTCTCTTCCATCCTGGTGTCTCTAAAGTTTCCAGAGATGCTGGGGTTTCATAGAATCACAGAATATGCTGAGTTGGAAGGGACCCACAAGGATCATCGAGTCCAAATCCTGGCCCTGCACAGAACACCTCAACATTCACACCATGTGCCTTAGAGAGTTGTCCAAACGCTTCTTGAACTCTTCCAGGCTGATGTTGTGATCTTTTCCCTGGGAAGCCTGTTCCAGTGCCCAACCACCCTCTGGGAGAAGAGCCTTTTCCTAATGTCCAACCTATACCTCCCTTGACACAGTTTCAGGCCATTCCCTCAGGTCCTGTCACTGGGCACCACAGGGAGGAGATCAGTGTCTCCCCTCTGTTTCCCCCCTTGTGTCAGTGCAGAGGCACAAGAGGGCATATTTGCAGAGCTTTCAGTTGTAAGGAGTGCCTTTCCAGTAGAGGACACAGAGAAGAGGAAAGGATCTCATCGTTGACCACTTGGGAAATCTATCTGATGCTCTTACGCAGCCGGTCATTCATATCTTGATCTGTGCTAGTTCTCGGATCTGTGTTGCTCCATTTGGGAGTCAAGTTCAATTTCACCATTAAAGGATTCATATATATCATTATACAGCAAGGAACTGGTACTTGATGGGGAGGATGAAAATAGGGTTTCTTAGCTAATCCTTTTTCTAATATTTTATGGCTGTTGAGGCCAGACAAAAGTGGTGTTTTGATTGCTCTAATATACACTGGATTTTAGCCTATAAAGGTGAATGAAGTAAGCATTCTGGACACACTGAGGTCTATGATATCTGAAAAAACTTTTTAAAAAGAGATTGTAAGTATAAAAATTTCCAGGAATATACGGATGTAAGGGTTATTTTTGTTTGCTTTTTTTTTAGAGCTTCGAATTTGTGATTGAGTTTGAGCAGATCTCTTTCACAGATGATTTTCAAGTGAAAACTGTTTAGTTTGAGAACTTTGGGCTAGCTTAGTTTTTGACCTCTGATGTAAAACTGGTTTCTTTTTACTCACTTGACTTAATTCTATAAGAACTGCTGCAGTTTGATGATCATTTAACTCTTATTAAGTGTTCAAGAAACTGCTGCATCTTTTGTTTAACTAAGTGGTTTTGGGGAAGATTTTGCAAAAGCAAAGGTGCCTGGTGGTGCCACTTATTTTGTTTGTTTGTTTTATTTGTGACAATCTTTGCATTGACTAATGCTTGTCTGAACCCCATCTGTACGATACTTATTTTTGGTGAGGAGTCCTCAGTCAAGTAACAAGTCCCAGCAGTGAGAAGGTGTTAAATAGGCTGTGGATGAAAAAAAACCCCACAATATTTCCAGTGATTTTCCTTGCTTTCCTTCTAGGCACTCATTCAAGAGCCTGTTAGTAATTTGCTAAGCAGTCCACATGTATGCAAGGATATGAAAATGAAATTTTCTCAGAGCTCTTTGCATTTACAGTTACTTCCCTGTAAAAAAGGTCACAGAACATTGAAATAAAATTTCTGAGAAAGCTGTCTTCTAGTTAAAGAGTTGTGGTGGAGTCAACTTACTCCAGAAATACCACAGAACCTGCATGAGAGAGGTGGAGCCACTGGAGTACTGCTGAACTCCTTCTGGTATAAAATACCAACATTAATCTGAAATTTTCCTAAAGAGGTGCTTCCTCTTCTTCCTCCAGAAGAAGTTGTAAACCATGCTGATATTTTTTGAGACCAGCACCTAATAACATGTTTTGGATATGTCCTTTTATTACAGTGAGTTATTAAAATGTAGGATTCAAAATTGTTCTGGTAGACATTGTTATCCTTATTAAATGATTTCTTTATACTTCAGAAAAGAAAACTAATGCACTATTTCCAGTGCTATCTCTTGTGCAAACCCTCAGCCACAGCAAAAAGTCTGTTTTACTACAGAATTACTTATTTCAGTGGATGGTTAAAGTTCATTCATCTTAATATACTTATTATATAAACATACAGAATGGCTGAAATAGAGGGAAGAGCATTCTGAGTTGTATGTTTTTTTTCTTTATTTATACTCATACTCTGTTTTTAGTATATTTAGTGGCAGAAACAGTAACATATTTTTAAAAATAAACTTTGCCTGGCACTAGGAGCAAAGGGCAGAAGATTTTGACAAGGCATTTACACTTTTTTTCCAAAAAATGACTCAGTAGTTTGCATTTGCTAGGAACAATTTTTTTTCTAAATAAGCCATCACATTCAAAGTTGATTTGTTCCAAGGAAAGGAGCTGAAATTAGTTACTGGCATGCAATAACTCATTTCTTATTTCACCAACAGTAATTAAATTGCCTGGAACTGTTGTCATTTAACAGCTTATTAATTGACTAATGTGCATTACTTGCATGCAGGCTATAGGTAAAATCCAAGGATTAGGAAAGGAGGAAAGGAGAAGAAAAAGCTCACTGCTTTTTGTGAGCATCATAGATGAATGATTAATTTATTTCTTAACGGAGTGTCATTTTTGCAAACACTAATAGGTTAGATTTTAAATACGCAATTTCATCAGCACTAGCCCTAAAGAAGGAAATGGTAGTCATCTATTAATTCTTTGGAAAGGAGAAAAATGAGTAATTGGTTCTGCTTTCTTCATATAACCATATGAAGATTATATAGCTCTTTCCTCCTCAAAAATCAATGATTTGTGCTTGATTTGGTATTTACATTACACAATTCCTTCCTCTAATCCTGTGATTGGCCAAATATTCTGAAATTTTCCTCCTTTTGTTCCACCAACATGGAAAGAAACTTTGTCACATGCATCAGGGAGTCTCAGCCTAATAGAACTACACACAAAAGTGGTTCTAGGCAAGTTCAGCAGCTTTGATTGTGTCCAGTCAAATATGATACATTCCAGTGCTGCATTAGTGGCCTATGTGGGGAAAAAAAATCAATGAGGTCAACATCTGGGTCCCAGCTGAGAATAATCCATTTCATAAAAATAAACTGAAAGTTTTCAGTCATCCCAGTAAACTCTAATTTATAGTGTTGTAGGCTCCTAATAGAGCCTATGACTGTGTGAATAGACAGGGAATCATAGGTCAAGTTTTTAAAGGGAGAAATGTGAGATGGGATTTTCTGAATTACCTAACCATCAAGAGACTTATAACAATAGTGTCCTTCTGTGAAACTGGAAATCAACAATTAGAAAATGTGAGGGAAATGAATTAGATATGTGAGCTGCCTAAATGTGAAAGCAGCATGGAAACACAGTCCAATGAAGTAGAAGTTAAAACACTGATGAAAAAAGTAAGAAAATATGAAAGCCATCATATAGGGCTTCTCAGAGGATGGAGGGGAATGGAATAGCTCCAGGACACAAGGCTGAAGAGATCATCCATATTACTCACTTTATACACCATGGCTGGGAGTTGTTTGTTCAAATGCAGAAATCAATAGTGTCCATACCTCCATCTGCTTGGCTTTGCAGGTCTGTGATAAAAATCAGGTGATTCTTAGTATTGTTTTTCCTCTTTTAAGGCACAGAAGGTGACTTGTAAGCACTCTGCAAGTGCTTCCTTTTCTGCTTTGAGTAGAAAGGGAGTCTGTACCAACAGATGAGATGTAGAGATCTCCTCTGCAGATCTGTGTAGTGGGAGAAGATTAATCCCATACGGAAGTGCTTGCCGGTCCTGTCTGGGGACTTTGCCAGGTACTTGGTTCTTAAATGTCACTGACCCTGCACCAGGCCCAAAGTATGGTGGTGGTTTTGGGGTCAGCATCATTCCTGTTGTTCCAAAGCAGCCCACAGATAAAGTGAAGCCTTTGGATTTCTGTGATCATGATGCAGAGAGAAGGAAAAAAACTGAGTGCGCAGTCAGACTCCCTGGAATGCGTTAGGCTGTCTTTCAAAGTGCAACTTCATGTAAGCCCATAACGTGCTTGTTTTTATTTCAATAAAACAGTAATTTTGACAATAACTAAGTATGTCTGGCAGAATAGATGGGAAGGCTATGAAACTATTAATAACATTTGGATACCTCCTGCACTGTTTTAATGCATCACAAGTTAGCACAGTATTGATTCAGTATCAAAGTTCTGAGAAACAAGCCTCTTACCAATATCTAGGATCCGATGTTGTAATTGAACTAGAAAATGTTAGATTTCCAGCATTACTGCTGAGAATTCCTCCCAATAAGTGTGTGTTTTCCACTGGGGCTGAAATCACTGCAACTGTTAGTTTTAATTTTTTTCCTTTTTGTATTTTTCTTATCATACGGGTTCCCTTTCTCCCTTCTGTGTGTAAAATAAACACAATGGACCCAACTCTTGCATTTTACTACCTTGACTTGTGGGAACATCCTTTCAGATACTTGGGTTAAAAAGGTAATTAAATATTTTATGGAAAGATTAAACTTTGTAGAAAGGAAAATGGGTGGACTTAGAAAATATTATGTAGGGAAAGAGACCCGGTAGGAATCATGGGCAGAAGAAGCTTTTGTCAGTGTGTCAGGAAAGAGGAGAAAGAACAGAAAGAAAAGGAGAGCCATTGTTATGACACTGAAGCACAAGAAAGAAATCAGACTTACTACTTTAAGGAGAAATGAAATAGTATGAAGGAAGGAAGTGAGAAGAATGGCTATGTATTTGAGTGGGTGCTGGTATATCCAAAACAGATGGTACAGCAGTTTCCATTATACATGCCTTCTCATTTCAGGATGTCCCTCAGATTTGCATATTCCTTTTATCCAGCATCTTACATCTACAGCTATTAACCTCAAGAGTTTGTCAGTAAAACTGAAGAAATTCAGAATAAACCTTTTTTATTTCCAAAGCTCATTTTGGTTTTCCTTCTTAGGTCTAGGATCACATTGGTCTAGTTTCTTTCAGGAAACAAGATCATAAAGGGAAGCCAAAAGGTTGATTGTGTTATATCCTTGTCTTTGTTAGATGCTAGTGTTTGTTAATTTATGCAGTGTACCTGCAGCTGCAGAATGGTGTCATTCTTTCTTTCCTGGTAAGTGGCCTCAGGTACAATGTCCTGCAAGGTAAAAGCATACTGTTGTTAGACAGCAGAAGATAAAGCTATGTAGAAGGGGAAAGAGGAGGGAACTAAAGAGTCAGGAATGTCATTGCCACTGCAGTAGCTCCCTTTTGTCAAGTTACATCAGTAGATTTAACCAAAGGATGTCAAAACTACATTTTTTCTTCTAGTCTGTGAACTACCAATGCTGGGAGTGGTATGGAGGCATTTGCCTCCCTGATGGCTTTTCAAAGTGCCTGCGTTTTCCTTGTCTGAAGCTACGCTGTTTTTGGTGAGAGTATGTTCTGTGTGAGAAGATATGTGGAGTGCAGAAAATCTTATTTCTGGTAGGAAGCCAAAAGTTCTTCCTTATCCCTACGTGGTTCACCACATACATAGTGAATGCCAAGTGGCTGAAGAGCCACAGCTACCAATAAATTGCTGGCTACATATATCTTGTTCTTCAGTTGTTTTTCCATAGCTGATTATGTATAACAACAGTGTCAAGTGTAGATTGCCTAGAAGTTATTTATCCTTTTTCTTATTCATCCCAGATGGATCCTAATCAAAAAGAAAATATGCCAGCAAACCACAAGTGACAAAATTGGAACCTGTAAGTACCTGTGATCTACTTTAAATGTTTGGCACTTAAAATGGAAATGACACTGACTTCACATCACTGCGTCACACACATCAAAATTTCAAAATGTGAAGAACTTCTGAACCTCCTATGATTTCTAAACAAGTACTGTCCAAAAAGCATTTAATCTTTCTGACTGATGAGGCTGTAGTAATAAAAAGGAATTTCTGTGGTTCAAGTCCTGTAGCATTTTGTTCTGGACCAAATGTATCAAAGAGATACAGAAATTATGAATTGTCTGGATCAAAAGTAGTTCCCAAAGCCATCTGGCATATCATCAGACTCTTGGTTCTTCATAATGCTGTGGAGTTAATCTACTGTCTCATTAGAGTAGCTGACAAACCTCGTTGAAAAGTACTGCAAATCTGTATATCTCTCAGCTGTAGGAGCACAAGGGCAAGTGCAGACAAATCGTTCAGGAAGATAGCTTAGAAAGGATGCCAACCTCCTGAGAAAAACATTAAAATAAGATTTATGTTTTGGTGGCTATGGGTAATGTCACAGAAATTTATGCTAAAAATAACTTCTCATACTGGTGTATGCCCTTTTCCACTATCATACCAGTTGGCTTGTCTATCTGTGAATTCCCATTTAAGATTGAAACAGGTTTTAGATAAATAGAGAAACATAACCTGAAATTTTCTATTCACAGATCTGAATGTCTTGCTCTTTCAACTGCAGAAAAGCTATTCTAAAATACTTTTGGAACTTTACATTACATTTGTCCGAATAGCGCTAATTAATTGATACTGCCAATGCCTGCTTCTAGTTTCTCATGTATTTATGAGACATAATGGCAGTACAGTTGCAGTCTTCTGGTGGAAGCACCTGTGCAGGAGAATTTATACTCGTAGCTGTTGTTACTGTGGCATAACACCATTATTAATCTGCACAGTAACAGACATGAGGTTGCATGTGCCATTGTTGCTGGGACAGGGCTCCTGTGATTTCAGGAATGGTCTGGTGTGTTGTTGTTCCTCTTCAAACTGAGGGGCTGTATATTATCGAGTGCACAAGTTTCCAGTTGCCACTGTGTGAAACTCACATGTTCACAAACCAACAAAGGAAGGAGAGCACATAACATGGGATTCAGAAATAATTCATGATGATTTAGTTTAATTTGAGTTACTATAACCCTAAAGCTCCATTAAAACCTAAAATGAATGCTATTTCCTCCTGAGAGTAGAGAACAATCTGCTAACTTTTGCCAAGATGAGAGCTATTATGGTGTACAACATGAATGCATATAAATTACCAGGTTTATATTTGCTGTTTTTCCTAATGTTAGCTTGGACTGGCATTTCAAATTAAAAGCAAGAGGGAAAGAAAAGGAAAAACCTGCATCAGATTAAGAAATACATAAAGAAGTGTAATTTCTAACTACAAAACACAAGACCTTCACACTTCAAACAATCCAAACAGGTTTTCTTTTCATGATTACGTTTCACTTTTTTCCCCTTTATACTAGGGATGCATAGGGAACTACAGTAGCACTTGGAAATAATTCAGTAAGCCAGGTATCTCCTTTTTTCACAACTCTAGTAACACTGGGGATGTTTCAGGTTTCCTACTGTTAATGTTTGGTGCAAGGAATACAGGTAAATTAGAGTAGGTTGAAAAATTCTGATTGAAACCAATGTAAAACACCAAAGAAAGTTTTATATCTCAAGACATGACACTGAAACTGTCCTGAACACTCTTTTTAATGGCACTTGCAGCCTTTTGCAGGTAAACAAATAGGAAGTTGCTTTCCATTAAGGAAGACAGATGCTGCAGAGAGTCTGCTTCTCCCCAGAGCAGCTGCTCTATTTAAGATCCAAATAGGTCATTTAAGCCCTGATCCCAGAATGAGAGCTATTGGGTCAAAATGTGCCTATTCAGGGACTAAGTCATGACCTGATAAAAGTAAAAAGCTGGGATTTTTATATATACTTAAAGCATATTTTCAGAACATTAATATTTCAGAAGAATATTTTTCCTTCCTCACTCTTTGTATTTGATACAAAGAACCTCAACTTTTGCTCATTTTAACCCAGCTGATTTTTGCTCCCAGAGTTCAGCTTTCTTTTCATTCATATAGTTTAATTTACCCGCTCTTTTATACACAGAGCTACTGTGTTTATAGATAGTGAAATGTTTTTCTATATGTCAAATGAGCATTTAAAAAGTATTATACTCTGCAGGCATGCAGGGGATGATGTTTAAACATAGCTTTCTCTTGCCTTGGCTTCCAGACGATTGAATTTTGAATCTCCTATGAGGTAAAAAAATTGATTATGGGCCATTTTGGATAGGGTTTGGAACATAACTCTATAGCTATCTATTGATGTGCATTACCTGAAGCATCATAAAGCAACTGGATCCAGGATGTCTTTTTAAGGAGATTATTGGACAGGGAATGGCTTAATAATTTTAGTTTCCTGTTGAATATTTTGAGCAGGGAAGGATATTGCAGCAGAAGTCTACTGGAATGTTATCTTTTCCCTCTTACAGAAGCTAAAAAACTCACCAACATGCAGTTGGAAAAGCAACAACTGCCCAAGAAGCAAGGGGCAATCAGGGACAGATGGCAGAGACAGGCTGAAGGCTCACCTTTCTGTGCTGGCAGTGAGCTGGGGCAGCTGATGCGGGTGGTAAGGAGGATGGAGAGACGGCCAATCCCACTGCTCTGCATTGCCTCACCCCACATGCCCTCTGTGCCACTGAGACTTGCACCAAAGCTTTTGCCTACAGTCGCCAACCCACAGTTAAAGGCATTTCAGATGCCAACAGGAGTGAAAATATACTTTCTCCACACAGTGAGCTTTTAAAGATGTCTCAGAGTTATTCAGTTTTGGAGTTAAGAAACGGCTAGAGCAAAGTTGTAATTTTCCCTGTTCTCCTTCTCCTGCACTGTCACTTGTATTTTAACCTTTTTCCTACTGAAAAAAATGTGAATTTATTGTCCTTACATCTTTGGTCTTTCCCTTTTCATACTAAAAAGAATCAACTTTTAATGTTCTCCACGAGTCTAACACATTTCCCAAGTCTGTTAATTTCCTTACTGTATTATTTCCAATTACAAAGTCATCAGTCTCAATTCTATGACTGTTTTTGGCTTCCTCACTATTTTTTTTTTCCTTTGCAGTTTCAAGTTCACTCTGTTATTGCTAAAACATCCTAGTATTTTTATTCCTATTCAAAATCTGACTGCTTCCAAATCCCTAGGGTTCTAAGCCAATACGTTTGGTAATGGCTTCATACAGAGGAAAAGGAAATGAAGCCAATTTTTGTTTTCCATTGTTGTGATAAATACATATCTGAACTTTCAGCTGGTCTTGGCTTCAAAAAATAAAGTAACCAACTTTGCTGGGTCACATTATGGTCTGAAGAACAAACATCGTTTTCTTTGATTATTTTTTGCACTCTGGTGACTTATCCTCCACATTTGAAAGGAAAAATAAGAGATGCAGCCATAAAATTGAAACAAGTGATTACTATAAACACAAAATCAGAATAAGGTCCAGGCATTTGAACAAAGATTAATGTCATCTTATAACAGGTGCTGCATAAATCCCACAAAGGAAAACCATACCCCAAAAGAGACCATGGAGGTACAGAAGACTAAAAAGCCTTTGAAATTATCACAGATACAGGTTTTAAGGAAATCAACATTTTCTCTGGAGGACACCAAATGTTATCAGTGTTTTCTGTCAAGGGATATTTTGTTCACATGCATTGTGTGGTAAACCCTCAGTAAAAGCTACCAGTATCCCTGAATTTTTGTGTGATCTATGTTTTCCTGCGGTCTCTTGGAGTGACTGTATTCTTCATAAGGGAGGTGATTACAAAGCCTTTCCCAGCTTCCCCTTTCTTATCTTACCTTGGAGTTTAAAAAATGAGATCAGTTTTTGTTTTCATAAGAGTTCTTGTATAGTTATACCCGTGGAAAGGAGAACTCAACAGAACACACATGTAACCACAAAACTGAAAAAACCCCCTCAAGCAAAACAACTGAACTTCAGCACCACCACCACCCCCCTTAAGCAACTGCTCATGGCCGAGTGTTCTGTACCAGGAGCCTCACAATCCACTGTGTGTAAAGCTGCTCATCGGGACACGTTGGTTTTGGGGCAGAGCTCCCAGTGACCACCCTTAAAATCAGGGCAAATTTAGTGCTCTTTGTGTGCTGCTGTAGCCCCATGAGCAGTAGATGAGCTGACATAGAGCAGGGTCATGTATCTCTGCCTTGCAATGCAGCCACACAAAAGTGACATTAACATAGATGTGCTTAAGTAATAGTACAATTCTCAGCAGTGTCCTCAGAGGATGAATTGTACTGAGAACCAGTATACTGATGCTAAATTGTGCACTAAATTGGAGGCTTAAAAATGAGTAAGCTAGTAAGAAAGATGTTAAGGTGAAAAGTGAGGAAATTAAAGTGTTGCAGCTCAGCATGGGGGCTACTTAAACATCCCATAAAATGAGTAATAAATGACTACCCTAGGAGGAAAGAAAAAAAAAAAAAAGGCGACTCAAAGAGTAGGATTGCAAATTAATAGGTATAGGTAAAGGCAAAATTCTGGAAAAGCTGAACATGTCTCTGTACCGGAAGGGAAGATCTCAGCTTATGAAGAGGATTATAATTAATGGCAGGTAAATATGAGACAGAAATGTGGGGATACTAAAAGGCATTTTGCAAAGCAAACAGCCAAAAGCATATAAGCAAATAACAAAGAATTTGTTTAAATCTACAAAGAGCAGGAAGCCTACTGAAGCAGACAGTCAGAGTCAGCTAAAGGACAAAGCTCTAGGAGAGGGGGCAGAAGAGGAAACAGCTGTGTGGTAGTTCTCCTAGCTGCTTCTCCTGGCCATGCTCTTTCCTGGCCTGATGTCCCTTGCTCTGAGTACTTCTCTTTCTTGCCACAGGCCTTCTTAAGTGATTTTGAGTGTCTTTCTTTCCTATTTTTCTTTGGTCTGTGGACTTTGCTCTATCACTGGGCACAGACTCTGTCTTGTGTTTCCAGCTGTGCCCTGGAGAAAGGGATATTTCCCCAGGATTATTTAAGTCTAGAAGCATTTTGAAAATGGAATGCCTATAAAATCCCAGACCCAAAAGATCCTTAGGGAATTTAATCTCTATAAATGTTTTGTCAACATTTTCTTTTACCTCTTTTGAGGCTTATATCGCAATGATTGAAATGTGGGACCATATGGTATAACATAAGATATTAAAATGATAAAGAATACACAAAGCATCCTTGCAACAGCTTTGTGCATCTGCTTCAGCATCTTGGCTAAATTCCAATATGGGTTATTAGATTCCTAAATTCCCTACTCTTTAATTGTCTCTGTGATGATGTTGAATTGCTTCTATTCTAGTGTCCTGTGCATCTGTGCCTCAGTTTCCCAGCTGTACTGTCCTCTGATTAAAGAGCCAATTTAGGATTAACCCTTGAGCCCAACTGTTAAATCTTTCTGTACTAAAACAGTCCTAGAGAACAAATTAATGTTTTCAGCCATTCTTCTGAGTTGCTTGTGTTCTGCTGGTGTCTTTGGAGGGCTGAAGTGGGTATTTCTCTCTCGTTTTCAAAGTGTCCTGATAGGGTTCTTGAAGAGTAAGACACTTTCACAGAGTCCCAGGTCTTAAATAATGTGCTGCCAGCACCTTATTCCTCACTAAGCACCCTTTTTAATGGGGAACATCCACCAATTTTAGTATTGGAAAATAATCTGTGAAATTTGGAGGGGAAACAATTTTAAAATAATGTAAATTTATAGTGTGCAGCCTAATATTGTTCTAGTTTGCTCTCTGAATATTTTGGGAGTGTTTGGTATTTAATAAGTAGAATGCTGTCTTTAAGTACTTCCTTTGCCTTAAGCTCTTAAGATATTATTCAGGCACTGAGAGTAATGGAAAATCACTAGTTAACAAACAAACCTGATTTTTAGATGAGTAACCACTTTATTGTGTAGGGTTTTATTCTATACTGTGCTATATTTAACAATAGAGATAGATCTGGGGATGAATGAAGGGAAGTAGTTGGTTAGTAGAAATGATGATAGATTTCCTTGTGTAGTCATGAAAATGACACATAGAACCTTTCCCTTTGTACAGGAGAAAAAATAAGCTGTGGTTTTGAAATGTAGCTTAAGGGAATGGTTGGTAAGCAAAATGTTAAAAAAAAGTTAAGAACATGTGCCAACAGTAACTGCCTGTGTTTGTTTTGCTTCTGGTTAAAAAGTCAGTTTAAATAGGAAAAGTAAAAATTTATGTAACTGGGGATTTTGATAGCGAATGAAATGGAACCTACAGAATTTCCATGGGTTTTGAGAAAAGAGGAGATTTTTTTTATTATAAAGCATGTGTTTTAATGGTTTGAAATAATAATAAGTCTAATAATGCCTATATATGTATGTGTGTGTATGTGTCTGTATACATGATATCCAGGGAAGGTGAGGGTAAGAGGAAAAAAACTTCCAATAACTTGGTAGTCATATAAAAATAAACATTAATCAGAGTAGGTTAAAATTTCACAACAGGAACTGTAGAGAACCAAATCGCTCTGTGTGCACCATTCGAGTAACCACACTGTGCTTTGGGGAGTCCTGGGGGCAAAGGATCTTCCCACCCAGATGTTCCACAGCTGCAGTATAGGCTGCTTCATTGAGGAAAGCACGGTTGTGCAGGGAACGTGTTTGGCTGAGATCTGCAAAACTATAGAAGGGAAGCGCTCAGGTTGGTTAACCATCACTCAAACCAAGGTGACCTGGACATTTCCAGGCTTACTATTTTTATTATTATTTTATTATAATATTTTTTTTTATTCCATTGAGGGGAAAAGAAATCAGAGCTGTAACATGACTGAGGCTAGTCAGGGTGCCTAACCAGTATTTCAACTCAGTCCTTGTCCAGAGTAGTAATATTAACCCAAATATAATTTTTTTTTTTTCCTAAACAGCTACAGCTTACTATAAAGCTGGAGGCCAGAAATCAAATTTTAATTTGCATCTGACCTTCCCCTGAATCAGAAGTGCTTGGAAATAGGTCACTGTTCCATCAGGGAATCATATCAGAGAAAATATTTAGTTGTGCATGCAGTATATACTTTTAATGGAAATGTTTACCTAATGCACACTATGTTGTGCTATAGGGTAGTTATGTCTTTCCTCTTCCTTCTCTTACCTCCTGTGTTACAGCTGATGTAGACCAGACACCAATCACCCACGTCGGAAATGTATCTTCTTAGTTTATACAAACTACATTAGTGTAACAAAGCTTAAAATAACTGCTGTTAAAAGAAAAAACAAAACAAAACAAAACAAAAGCAAGCATTCTATTTCCTTGGCTTCTATTTCTCATGCATTGATGATTATAACTGTTGAAAATCCACTGCAGTATTTCTTCTGTGTATTAAATTTATGGGCTTGAAATTCGTCATAGAGCTGATCAGTTCTGAGCTCTAGGAAACCTTGATGGAGGGGAGAAAAAAAAAAAAAATCACAGTGAAAGTATGAGTGACAGAGGAAATAGGTGGCAGAAGAATATTGTAGAGAAGAAAACACAGGCTATCAGAATTATGCTTCTAGCTTGGGCAAGGACCTCATGTTTCATCTCCTGTGCTGCTTTTTGGATGTCGGTCTTGCCCCCATAGGTGCAAATTTGTTGTCTCCTACATGGTGTGGAGCTCGTGCTCAGCCTTGTGGGAGCAGCTTAGTCAGTGAAACTTGGGTCTGCTCCAACAGACATTGTCAAATCATGCCTCCCTGTTCACAGCCCGAGTACATCCCATGCTCAGTGATGCCAGACCCTGGGAATACAATGGTAGTCCTAAGGCTTGTCTCAGGCAGCCTACAAGTCTGTGATGAATCAATGAGGCTTCAGAAGCCTTCAGGTTAGGGTTTGACTCTAGGATGTAAAGCATCCTGCAGGTCATCATCCAATGGCTGTCATTCATCCTCAGTCCTATTAGGCCATGGATCCTCAGTGTCTCAGAAACTCAAACTGTTTCCACTCAAGTCAAGAGGGTTGGCTGTGAAGCAAATGAGACACTTCATAGCATTTTGCATGCTTCTTATTACCTGCTCACTTTGTTCACTAGGTCTTTCACATCATAGCAACCAGTGAACTTCTCCAAATTAAGACCTTCCTTCCCCTTTTCTGCCCCCTCCCCCTCTTACACTTTTCATTATATACTATGGCTAAGAGCAGCCAGACCTATGTGAGGAAGAAGAATGTGGGTCAAACCCTGCAGAAGGAGATCGAGGAGATTGCACACCATGTGAGAAACAGCATGGCTTTTGACGTTTTCTGGCTTATTATGTGATCCACGTGGAACACACCAAAAATTAAATGTTGATGAGATTTACCTGGCATTTCTTAGCTCACAATCTATGGCACTGTAACTATGAATATGAGGGTCCTTGTGGGCACCCAGAGTCATATGGTCGAATATTCAAAAATAAACACAGTTTTGTCAGTGCTGCTAATGCTTCTCTGCAGATCTAAAAACCATTTTTCAGCTTTACACTGAAAAAAAAAAAAGAAGTTCTGATAATTTATGTTACCCAGATGTTTTAAAATTCAACAGCTTTCACTACCCATAAATTTAATAGCATTAAACACCTGCTGGCTTAGAGAAGCAGTTCTTGCCAAAAAGAAAAGAAGGAGCAGAGAGATACACTACTAATGTGCTCTCTTCCTTACTGTCAGAGCTAAGGCTCTGAGCTGGAGCCCAGCACAGCATTACCCCATGCAGAGAAAGTTTTTCTGCCTCTGTGCCTCAGAGTAGAGGACTCATAACAATTCTACCTGCCAAATAATAAAAAAAAAATAGGGGAAAAGTAAGTTTGGAAAGTTTGGAAGGAGACTTGTCTTAGGCACTTGCTGAAGCTCAAAAAAAGGCTGATTATTGAAAACTGTGGAGAAATCAATAATGAAACATCAAAGCCTGGGGGCTCTTGGCAGTGGGAAAGGAGCACAGGTCTGTGACAGTCAGTAGCACTTACATCAGCCTAGGAGCTGCACCTGGAATGTCAGAGGAATGTGATGGGTCTGACCCCAAAAACAGGTATAGTGGTGATGGATAAGCTTCAAAGGACAGATTTTAAAAGCTGTGGAGAAACTCATGAAGGGAAGGCTGAAGGGAAAAGGGAAATGCTTGAATAATTGAATGCGGTGGGAAGTCATTTAAGAGTACAGTTTTGGAAGGAACACCAATGCACTAAAAGCAGAGAAAGCAATGAGCAGAAAGAGATTTAACAGGCTTGGCTAAATGTACCACACAGAAGTTTTCAGTAACGTCCTTGGAAATATAATCTTCAGCATAGTATCAGTAGGTTTACAAGGCTTTTATTTCTTTATTAATGAGCATGTGGATGGTTTTTTATTTATAGAATATTTGCTGAAAAGGAAGAGCATAAACAATGATTCAGAGAGAAGTGAGTATTACCAGATTGCTGTGGGTGAGTTGCTATTAAAGAAATGCAGGAGAAGGACTCTGCTGTCCATGATGGACTTTGGAGGCTGGCAGCAGGGAAGTGGAGCACATTTTCAGAAAAATTTTTGTAGGTGATCCTGTGGTATTTTGGAGGAATTGCCTAGCAATCAGGCCATGTTTGCAAGATGGCATTAGTAAAGAAATGGAATGGAAATGTTTAAAGTTGGAGCTCTGACAGAACAAGCAATCATCTCCTGTTTGACTTCCATGAAACTGTAACAGTCAAAAAACTATGTGGTTCAGACACTGTGAGCATCTTGGAGTGTGGACTATGAGCACCACCTTGTCCTGGCAGACAGTAGTGACTGCTGGCTCATACCTCAGTCCTTGCAGAAGGGTTGAACTGAAGCAGTGCTGCTTTTAGGAGCAGCTGGTTGACAAATCAGTGAGAACCACACACTTCGAAACAAGTAATTTGTGTGAATTAATTTTTCCAATGTATCTTATGGTGGACCTGTGCTTGTATGTAGTATCTTAGTTTGATTTGTGAGAAGGAATAGTCTTGAGGCTTTTGTTCAAAAAACATCTCCAGGTAGAAACTATAATAATAACATTTCACAAATACTAGTCAGTTTATGTTCTGCTTTTGGAGCAAACCAATAATGTACCTCTGACTCCAGAGGGAAATGTATTGTTAATGGAAAAATTGTCTTTATCCTCTCTCCATTTAAGGCAGTCTTTGCTGCCAGTTTATCATGAACGCATAAAGGTCTAATGCAGTGTGGATTAGACTGAATGAAATTGAGAGAGCAGCGAGAACTCCAGATGTTCATTAGTGGAGCGGCTACTGTAAAAGGCCACTGAGGAACTTCATCTGTTCTGTTCCCTCAAAGATTTCCAGTCATTAAATAATCAGCAGATTCTGTTGTGTTTTATAAAACCTTTCCTTTTGAACACTGTGGGCTTAGTTCACCACTGGCATTGGATAAACAGTTTCATTGCAGGTCCCCCCACTTATGGCAGTGCTGAATTCAGCCCTCTGCACTTGCACATATGTACTGCAATGGCCACTCAAGTGCAATGACAGATGGGTCTTGAAACTTTATTGCCCTGTGCCTAGAAACATAAGTAATAGTCAGTTTTGCATTGCTCTAACATTTTTTTAAAGTAAATTGGATTTTTTGATTGTATTTCATTCTTACTTTTTCATAAAGTGTAGAAGACACACTTACAGGGTTATATTTTTAATTTATATAAAGAAAGGTATTTTTTCCTGCAAACAAGGTGCATTTATGCCTGCTATTGCAGTGACCTGCATCGTGCCACCTATTGTTGTGCCTCATGCTGTAGATGAATGCCTTATCTACCAAGAGAGGAACCCAATGTTGATCTTGTTCTGAATTTCAGAATAGCTTTAGTCATAGCTAAATAAGAGGCTGATCACTTATTTCTTTTTTTTCCATTTTGTTTTGTTTTGTGTGTGCATGTCATCATGACTGAGTGGGATGTCTAGAATGTTTTTACCACCTCAAAAAGAGGAATGGTCCTCTGGGTCACCCAAAGACCCCTACTTGTTCCCTTTTTCCAAGGCTGTTTCACTTTTTCTCTTCCTCCACTGCCATCTGTTCTTTGCTTTAAAGTACTAACCTTGCCCTTATTTTTTGCATAATTTCTTACATTTTATTTGCACAAAGAAAAGGTCTTTTTTTACTGTAAGAAACTTGGACACAGTTTCTTACAGAGAACCAAGATGTGCTCTGTAGTCTTGATCATCAGAACATTTAACTTTAAACATATGAATAATAACATTACCCTTAGTGCCAAGAATATGAAGGTGGATTAGCTGCTATGAAAGTTCAGTGACATCGGTTGTCATTTTCTTTCTATTTTCAAAATTGCCATTTTCTCTTTAAAGTCAGTGAAGCTGGTAACTGTAAAGCCATGGCACAAAAAAGTTTGTCTTCCCAGTTGAATATACAGTCTTCAAATACAGACTCTTCCAAAAATGGAAAGAATTTGAGTTTTATTCTCATTCTTTAAAAGCCATAGTTTCTCAAAGCAGCCTTAAAGATATACATGTATACATATATATATACATACACATATATATATATGCAGAGAGAGATATCCCTAGAAAAAAATACAGCATTTTCGTGACTTTTCGTGTCCAAATAAAACAAAGTTACATATTGTTAGAGCTGTTCCTAAATACTCTTTTCTAAAACAAAAATCAGTCAGGTAGTGAGAGGACAGAATGCTGTTTTCGACTACTATGCCTTCATGAAGCTCCTGCCTCTTATTGGCTTAAAACTGAACAAAACACCACAAAACCATCCTGCCTTTGCTTTTTAATCAAAAGACACACAGTTTATTGCAAGATTGTTTTTTCGGAACTATGCATGATGCTTTCTAATATTTGATTCAGAATGGTTTTAACACAGTCTAAAACTTGATCTTCTGTTACAAAAACCCAAACTGTTACTTTTTTTGTTCATTGTGTAAAAAATATGTGGTACAGAGGGCACAACCTTTCCTCAGTCTTTGTTGTCACAGGAGATGACACTGCCGTTTGAGGCCAAATTCAATCTTTGATTACAATGAGAGGTGGGAGGATGTGCCTTTAGGGAGAAAAGGGTTTTGGATCTCTCAAAAGTTTTTGATTAGGCTTCTCTTTCATTGGGTGTATTAAAACCCAAGGCTTTTCAGCTAAGATAGGAAGCCAGAGAAAATATTTTGAGCCATTTCCTTACATGATTTCCCTCAAAACAATTGTACTGAAGCATATTTGTGTTGGTAGAAGACTCAGCCATACAAGTGCTGTTCCTGACAAGTTCCTACATCCGTCAGGGCAGATCAATTCCATGCTTCTCACAGTGTACTGAATTACAGTCCTCACAACAAAATGTATACCTATGAATGTATGGACATGAACGTTAATCAATAACTGCATTACTGTAAATAATTTTCTAATTAGGTATATACATTTATGCTTATAAATAGATGGGAGCTTCATGGAACTGGTCCCTGGTTTCAAGACTTGTGGCACTCTAACATAATTTAGTGCTAAGTAGAATTCTCAAATTAATTGTCACTTTTATACTTTCACTTCCCTTATTTTGCAACCTGAAAAACATGGATTATTTGCACTTAACCCAATAGTAAGCCCATTTAATGCTTGGCCCATTGTTAAGTTGTTGGGGAGTGCCAACTCAAAGTGGAATCCAAAGCCTCGGGTTAACAGTTTTCTCTGTGCAGTTCCTGGCAAAAGAAGGGCTCATACAAAGGGCAGAATAACAGCAAAAGGAGGGAGAATTGCAGCCAACCAGGACAAAATTCTCAATGAAGGATTGGTTTTAACTCCTATCACTTCTCAGAGCTGACCTGTTGGTATTGTCTCCACAGGACCCACGGACTGGCACTCCTTCCTGAGGGCAGGGACCCAAAAGAGTTTCTTTTAAAGGACTGAGCTGGGTTAACTTTCATAGAGCATTGTCAGCAGGTAAAACAAATCTTTTGTAAATTTGCCTTGTGGTTAATGTACTCATCTGGGTGCAAAGGCTCTGTAATCTACTGTTCCCAAAGGAGGCCTGAAGCACATCTCCCATGTGAATATCTTAAATCCCAGTCTGTGAGGGAAAAACAGCTTGACCATTCCAGTGAAGGAGTGTCATTGGACAGCAAACAGCAACTGGACAAAAATCAGGGATCTGGCTCATAGATCATATATTATGAGACATATGCTTATTTATCTTGCATGCTTCATTTGCCAAACTGTAAATGGGTGTCCAGTTCTTGATACCTGTTCTCAGAGCTGCTCACATGCATTACATTAAACTATAACCAAATAAATAGCAAAATTAATTTTGAGAGTGACACATACCTTGTTTCAGTGACTCCCCAGGGGGAAAATCTGGCAGGTCTCCTTCAGAGTTTGAGGACACTGATAATCATCACTGACTTCAGAGGAAACCGTGGGCACATTACACTTTCAGAACCAGAAAACCATGTTTCATGTTGCCACAGTTAAGGTACAATACAGGCATATTTGGAAAAATACTTGGTCTAAGGAGCTGATGGTACTTAGACCTTCCTGGTAGATTGGCAGGGTCTTCAAATAAAAGGATTTGGAATAAACAAGAGAAAGAGTATTTCCAGGCTTGGAATCCCTTTTGAGCTAAAGCCAAAACTTTAATGGCAGAAACCTGGAGAGATCACACATACTTTTGTCCAGTCCACAAGATTTGTGAAGCTGAATAAGTGAACATTTAGAAAGGATTATTTTTCCTTTTTTTTTGATCATCTTGTTTGTCTAGTTGATTTATCCTCCTGTCCTCCTTATACTGTCTACACTTTAATCTGTTTCTGGTTTATGGGAACTATAAAAAGTCTTTTACACTGAGAGATTTACTTTATTTGAATGCAAATTAAAACTATTATCTTTCAGTTACAGGCCAAAGATTGCAAAATAATGCTTGTTTGTATCTTGAAAATCTAATCTTCCCACCCCCCTACCCTGTAATGCCATGCAAATTGTTAGTTAAAGTAGAAATGTACAGTTAATTTTTGTGAATCATTCATATGTTTTATATGCTAATTTGCTGAAGTAGATAACAAGACATAGAGGAGTTAGATTAGAATGATATGAAACTACAATGTACTTTGCTGCTGCTGACTCTGTACAAACAGAGTCTTAAGCTCAACCTCCTCATGGCGGTTCCACTGAAACCAAAGAAGCCATGACAGTCTATGTCTGGTTCATATTTTTAAAGTTAGTGCTTATGAAAGATGAAATGGAATTCACAGAAGGTCTACAAAGAGAGGGAGAATAGGAAAAATTCATTACCTTTAGATGAATATGATAACACAAATGATATTTTGAAGCTAGACTAGGAAATAAAATGCATTTCCCACACAGTGACCTTGCTTTCTCTCTATGAGAAGCTGTGGGTAGCACAATCAGGTCCTTTTGCAGGGCAGAGGATCAAATGACCCAGCAGCTGGGTATGCAGCGTGCTCTTGTGGGGGGAGTGTATGTTCATTCACACATTCAGAAATTAATGGAGGCTCCAGGCCATACCAGTAACTCTGGCTTGATTTAATTCATAAAGGCTGATCAGAACAATCAGTGATGGAAGAAAATACATTCTTAAAGGTCAGACACCTCCAAATTACATCCCTTTTCTGTTTTACCAGTATTGTTATTAGCTGACATGGAACATTTTTGCAGCTGTGAGAGCAGCTCTCTTTAAGCAGTGAAAGCCACTTTTGATTGCTAGCATTCTGGTTGTGGGTTTGGCGTTGTCTGCTTGCCAAGAGAGCAGTTAGGTCAGCTGAGAATGGAAGAATTGTCACACTGATAACACAACCAGTATCCACTGCCTTATGACTAAGAGATTTTGCTTCAACTGAAATTCTTCATTTCTATTAAAGAATTAAAGTGTGACATTTCATAATCCTGAAATCCCTCCAGAAATTGGAGAAAAAACCACTATTGGTTTCTTTTCAAAAATTCTCAGTGTGTTGTCACAATATGAAGCTTGGGATCTCCAGTTAGCAGAGAATATGCCAAGTTCTGCAACGTAAAAATCAGTTAATGGTTTTGTCTGCATTTGGTAAATTAGTTTGTGGGACATCAAGGTTATTGCTGGAGAATACAAATCAAAATCTTTGGAAAGAATAGTGAAATTACAGTCTCTGGTTTTCTTTTACCCTGGTCCCATCCTGTTTTTCTTCAGTCAATCAAAAATACTTAATGTGAAAATATGTGCAATTTTGCTTTGCAGAAAAAAGCAATGAAAGCATAATGCAGTTGTAGTTTCTCAATACCTCTTGCAAGACAGGGAAATCTCTTTCAGGTAATTATTTTTTTCTTGTTGGAAGTTTTTTGCTAAAAAAAATAAGTTTTCATAACCAAAATTTACAGGAAAGGAAAGGACAGTCTCATTGACAGTTTTAGGGAATTCTAGGAAGAAATTCAAACTTTCACTTGGAAATAATTTGTGTAGATTTAAGGTGTGCCTTAACTAAATTATTTGAAGTTTAAAACACCTGAATTTATAGTCAATAGAAATGTGGATCCTGGATTAATAAAAAATATTACAACTTGGAAGGAATCTTCTACATGTTAACTGATTTACTCTCTGGAAAGAAAAAAATCTAGGATGTATTCTGCAAAATTTCTCTTCAAAAAACTGTGGTTTTTAGACTGTTTCTACTAGAGCTTTTCTTGATCAGCACTTTATACAAACTGACTTGATTCCTAAATAACTTGAATAGACAGGAAGGGAATCAGGGAATACAGGTACAATCTTTAAATATTATTTCTGCTAGCTCTATAAGAAGTGGCTTGGTTAATTTTGACTGGTTTACTTTTATGCCCTGTTTTGAAATATTTTAACTTGAAGCTTGAACTGTGAAATAACAGGGCCAGAGGATTTTCCCTTTTGGTTTTTACTGCTTCCAAAATTAAGTCATATGGGTAAAGATCTTAAAATCTGGCATCAGTGTGTGGCTTCACCAATAGTATCTGTGTGATCATGTCATTCTTGAGAAAGGAATGTTTCAAATAAAAAGGAAATGTCAACCTTGAGTATTTTTTATTAAATCTCTTTTCTTCTTCTCTTCAAGTTCAGCTTAAGCTGGCCACTTCCTTTGTCTGGTTTATTTTTATTAGAAATGAGCAGATCCATTAACTGTGCAACTTGGTGGTCAGGCAGCAACTGGATATGTCCAATAATGGGTAATAGCTGTATTTTTCATTGGGAGACCAATGTTTGCTTTGGAGACCGCCTGGGGAACAGATGTAATCTGAGACAGCACCATGTTTACCTCTTGTTTCACTGATATGCTGAGCATGTTTGAAACCAGTGAGAAAGAAAAACAAACATTTCAGAAGAAAGTACCTGCAAACTCTCACTGTACCCCAGACTGTGTCCCTGGCCTACAGCCAGAAACTGCAGTAGCAGGGCTGCACACGCTCATGAAATGCAAGCACACACGTGCACATGTACATATATATTTCATGGTACAGTCATGCCCTGAGCCTACCTTTCCAAGTGATCCTATCAGTCCCTTTTTTTGCTGTGAGGGTGACCAAGCACTGGCACAGGTTGCTCAGAGAGGCTTCATGCTTGGAGGTACTCAAAAGCAATTTGGACGTGGTCCTGGGGAGCCAGCTCCAGATGGCCTGGCTTGAGCAGGTGGCTGGGACTATACCAGAGGTCCCTTCCAACCTCAGCCAGTCTATGATTCTGTGATTTTATGTGTATCTAAGCCATTTGATGAACTGCTTGGCAACTGATGCAAGGATACGGATCAATGTCTTTCTGCTCATCAGAAGACTTTCTTGATTTGCAAAGTTTCAAACAATGGGTTTAATTTTATTTCTTTTTGCTCCTGTTTGTGCCATATTTCTTGTCTTTCCAGCAGTTTCCACTTTATATGTATATATTATTGGTAATCGAGGTCATTTTAAGAAGTAGTTACATGAGTAACTCAGAAACAGTCTGAGGAACAGGAACAGAAGCATTCTAGTACCATACATGATATTGAAATAATAAGATTCTTGTTTCCTCATGGTGTTTTCAGCACTATTTTCCCAGTCAAGATGACTAAATTTCAGATTGCAGTTTTCGTGTATGCATTAAGGTAAAGGACGAAGTGGAACAAACAACAATTCATATTGCCTATTTCCCAAAGCTGTCTCATTACTCTTTAATTGATTCTTTTGCCAAGCACTCTTCCCTTAGCAGCAGAATAAAACATTTATCCAATTTTTTACAGTTGCCAACATGTGTACTCCAGCTCCATCTTACTTGGTAGAAATTGCTAAGGACGTACACTCTGGGAGGCATTTCCCACTTCTATGGGTTACTCTATGGCTCCCAGTGAATATTCAGTGGCCAGTGTGTTTCTTTGATGTGGTTCTAGCAGGCACTGGTCTTATTTAATATGTCATGAACGGAGCAGGAAGGAGTGACTTGTCACTAGGGCTATTCAAAGTCTATCGGGCTGGTTTGTGTAATGGCTTGTGAAATGAAACTTTCAATGTGCTTTCAGTAATTGTTAACAAGCCCCATTTTCCAGGAGGTAAACTCTTCACAACAGTATCATTTTCTACTTCTGCAAGGGAGAATGGGGGGAAAGGAGAAAAGGCAGGTCTAGAAACAGACTGAATCATCCTCAATTACAGACAGGTAAAGAAAACTGTGAAAGACCAGCCTGTCAGTGATCCCCCTGTGGCACTCTGTATGTGTTTTCAGATTGTCCCCAGGAACAGAGGTCCCCAGCTGGGCAGGAGATAGCTGAGGGCTTTCCTGAGCAAACAAGCTTTTGCTGTATAAAAACCATGTCACTGTCACAGTAGTTGGCAGATTTTGAGGCTGCTCTGCAATAAATTGAGTGTGTACTGCATTCAGGTGGAGAGCAGGTAGCAAACCTGAGCCTTTAAACTAGCATTCCCTGCAAGTGGGATCTGGGTTTGCTATAGGAATTGTGCTCTACTGGATGCTGGAGTGGCTGTCTTGTGGAAAAATCTCTGCCACTAAGGAGCTGGAGACACCTGTATTAGTTTCCAGGGGCAAACCCCCTCCTTTCTTGCCATTTTGTTACAGCTAAAACAAGCTGTTATTGGGTGAAAAAGGGATGCTGTGAGTCAAGCTGGTTCTTAGGAACTTTTTCAGGGCTGATGCTTTTAGATTGGCCAATTTCCCAGAAACAACGTGAGGACTCAGGCTGGACCACCAGATGGAGGAGAGAGATGGGAGAGGAAAGATGGTTCTCTAGTGGGGAGGTTATTCATACTATATAAAGATATGATCTAGTTACAAACACAGTGCATTTGTATGACCGTTCCTACCCTATCTGCCTAGAGTGGGAGAAACACTTCTCTGCTTAAAAAGCAAGGAAGCAGAGCTCCTCCTGTCATGTTCAGTGATAGATATGATGCCAAGTGCCGTAGCTCTCACTAGCTGGATCTATTCTACTGTGTTGCAGGCTCCAGGAATGTTTGCCTGAGTGATCAATTTTCTAGCTAGTAATATTGCATTGCTATCTGTAATATCCTGGTCTTTTGGCTGGAATTTAGGAGCTGGCAGGTAGGGCTCCCACCTGATTTCCCAGCTGGTGACTCCACTATTGCCTGCAGTTTTGTCAATGGAGAGAGGTTCTAGACTGGCAGTGAACAGGGATAGCTGTTTAAAAGAGGAAAGGGAGATGGTCAAAAGAGACAAGAGCCTGGCAGAGGCATTGGTGCTACCAGTCATGTTTTGGGGAAGACTTAGCCCATATTTTCACAGCTGGCTTTACTCATGGAATCTGTCATAAAAAGGTGCCTGACCATCGTGACAATGTTTAAAAAGTTCCTTCAAAGTACGGTATGGTCATCCATACTTGGCCTCATCAGCTGTGTAAGCAGTATGTGACAGGTATCAACTCAAGGTTAATACTTCCCAGTAACTCAGGTATGCTTGGGTACAATAAAGAACTGAACCTTTCCCAGGTCCAAGTTGTGTCAGCTTGAAGCGAACTCTTCAAGAGTGCACAGCACTATTATATTACTTATAATATATGTTAATTATAATATATATTAATTATAATATATAATATATATTATATTGATTGTTGTCCTTCATTTTTTCACTCTTCTGGAACCTCACATGTCCCAGACTCACAGGGTGTTGACACAGCAATGGCTACCAGTAGTGCAAGAAGCAGCACTCCTCTGGCTATCACCTAAGTGCTCCTGGGATGAGCTCATGGTAAAGGTGCCTCTCTGGAGGTGCTGCAAGTGTTAGATCAGTACCAAGCTCAAGGTGGTGAGCACTGAGCCCACAAACTAAGCACTGAAGAAGTATCTAATGCATGGCATTCCTGGCTGGAGTGTCTTCACTAGCCTTAAAAGCAAGTCTACATACTACATATTATCATGGCAAATGATGGGAAAGCATGGAGAGCTTTGGGAGTGTGTCTGCTAGACTAGCAGTGAACAAGCTATTCCTAGACAATATGATGTATTACACATATTATTGTCTTCTCATCTTCTGTTGTTCCAATTATCTGGGAAAAGTTTTACAGGAAAGATGTGGGTTGCTTTCCTGTGTCACAGTACGTACTCTTTCACACCTTCAGTCTGTGCGACTGCAGACTGTTGAGTAATGGGATTCCTCTTCCCATTTATGTAAAGTTAAAGATGAGTTAAAGGCAATGCTCAGATAAAGGTTTTATTCTGAAGTCACCTGAATATCTGAATCCCTCTGTCAACTCTGTTGCTCTTGGGATTTCTTATGGAGCACAGTGTTCTTGAGGCTTGCTGGTATCTAGATGCTGTTTAATAATTTTGTAGCTTGTCTTTTCTAAGGAGACTTTCAAGACAAGGAATGTTGAATTGCTTTGTGTTTTTGAATATGAAATCATTGTCACATTTATGTTTGGAAACAACAGATGAAATAATTTCACAAAAAAAAAGACTGAGATGAAACAGAGTCCATCTGATGACTGTAATAACTAGGATAGCTGAATAAATGCACAGTACCTAAAACTATTAAATAGAAAATGTGCTTTTTTACAGCTAAATTTTTGTCAGTTTCAAATTAAAACTAAGGCTAGATTTCTGGCCTGACTTACACCCCATGTGATTTCATTAAATGCGGAATGATTCCGTGGCATGTAACTTGGCAGTGAAGTTAGTTTTCAGTATGTGGTTTTATAGTTCAGGTGCAAAATACTGCTCTGGCTCACTTGCATCTAAAGGTTATTACACCTTGGACTGTACTTCTTTTCTTTGTTTCAAAATTTAGCAGATCAGCTGAACTGCTAATTTTCTCAATTCCCCTCTGCTCCTTCCCCTTAATTCTTTCTTTATTGGAAACAGGCTTATTAAAAAAATACTGATTGTTCACCCAGAATTGTTCACACAGTTGAAAATTTTAGAATATTAAATCAGACAAATGAATCATATTTGAAAATTGGCTACTTGACCATATTTGACCAGTCTTCTTTTTCTAATGTGCAGATCAGTAATAATAATGCAGTAACTACCATTTATGCAATGACCGTGGGAAGGCAAGAGAAAGGAAATTCTTTTCTTTTTATTTTTCTTTCTCTGTGCAAAACACAGTGACAAAATAAGTAAAAGTAATAAATCTTCTGTCTCCGCAGGTGTCCCATAATTAGGAAATGTAATTTCTGAGTGAATTTCTTGGTGACTGACAAAACACGCCTAGCAATAAATTCTTACACATGAGAATGTTTTGTTCAAAAGCATCATCACTCCACTTCCTACACACATTGAATCAAGTAATGCTAGACCTGCAGTGTAGCTCAGTGTAACAGGTTATTTTGTGCTATTGTAGTATTCATTATTAAGATTGTTCTTGACTGTGATGTTTGAAGTCAGGAGAACCTTCAAAAGCTCTTCCAGTGCTAAGAATGATTCCTATTTGCTCTCCTTTTGTATTTCTCTAAAAGGTTGCTGACCCATTACTAAAAAAGATGCCCACCTTGTACATGTCTTGAGGCACATGAATGCTTAGCAGTCAGTTTTGAGATGTACAGTTAAAGTAACAAAGCAGTTGCCTGTTTTCATTTCGTTTTTAAATATCAGCTGACATCAACTAGTTTTCTGGCCTAACAATCTGCAAAATATAATTTGAAGCTTAACTAAACAATGTTCTGAAGAAATTTTTGTAAGGCTGTGTGCAGAATTGGCACCTATTGGATTTCAAAATTCTGTTTGAGAGGAAAGTCTGAACAGGTGAACAGAGCAGTGCAGATTGCGACCTGACAGTTGTGTTGGACTCTCCAAACCAGTATAGCAACATGGAAGAAATACCTACAAGAAATGGTTAATCACTTGCCCATGTAATGATTACAATGCTGCTTTCCAGGACTTGGTCCTCCCTCTACAGCTGAAGTCTTTGGAAATATTTTTTGGTTTTCACAGGGAGAAAATCAGGATGGTGAAATAAAACTCTAGGATAAGCAGCTTTCTTTGACCTCTAAGAAGGTCCAGAAGTACTGGATTCACTTGTAGGTTGTTATGCAGAGGGAAAGAAAATCTGAAGGCCTGAGAAGGTTCTCAAATAGATAGCCTCATTGAGACCACCTCAAATTCTCTAACTATCCTGCAAATGGCAGAAAATTCCCTTTCTAATGGGATTTCCATTACTTTGGGCTTCTAGTTAAATTGGAAGTGTTGAGTGCTCGCCCCTTCTGAGCCTGTCATTCTGTTTTCCATCTGCATCTGAGGAAGAGGTGGGGTATGTAAAAGGAGGTAATATGAGGCCCACTTTTCAGTATTTTCAAGTTTGATATTTGGTTTTTGCTGGCTCTACTAAGGTAAATTTTTGTTTGAAGCTTTTTCTACAGCTGGGCTCTTTACACCACCACCATTCCTCTCTGTCTCCTTAAGACTTCACACCTCTAGGCCTTCTGCTAAATAGGGATGCAATGGGCCAGCACCTGACAGTAACTAGAGTGTGATATCATCAATTTCCTTAAGAAGCCAGGATTAACTTGTAAAACTTTTTAATAGCCATAATTAGTATACATATATATATATACATATATACACACAATATATATATGTTATTTTATACATATATGTCATTTTAGCTGAATTGGTTTATGTATATGCTGTCACAACAGAATGAATGAAGTTGACCCAGCTTTGAGCAGGAGATTGGATCTGGTCTCCTCTGACCTGAACTGACCTAAGATCCTATGGTCTAACAACTAATTTCTGTCCCTAGTTCCTGCTGCCCTACTGTTCTTCCTATGCAGAGGGATGTGAACTGGCAAGTAACAGGATATTTGACTGGGATGCCTCTCTGAGCTGTGAAAATATTTCTCTATCTCATGTGTTTGGAAGTTATTCTCACTGTAATAGTAATGCTTCCTTGTCACTTAATTGTATCTGTCTTTCCATTAGAGCTACATGCTGTGGATGACACCTGTCCCCCAGCTGCCCTCAGCTCATTGTTTATAGGACTTGTATTATGAAAATTGCATTTCTGATTATGTTAATGACAAAAAACCTGGCCTTTGAGATATGATGTGTAATACACTGAGGGAACAGCTAAGCATAAAAAGTATGAAATTGAGTCACTTGTAATATTTTTTTTCCTTTTTTTCATTTGGCTGAGTTCACGCTGAAGTCCGTGTGCTTGTTTTAGCCCTTTTGGGACATAGTTCAGCACATTATTTATACAAAGTTACTTCAGTGGCTGCTTGTTATTAATTACCACCCTGTGTTCTTTGCAAGTCAAGCTGGACTCCAAATGAAATTTGCTTTCCAAAGTAATTAGGAGTTAATGTTGCAAAGTGTGTGGCTTGTTGTATTGTATTCTTGTAATAACGTTTTTACAGAATTGTTCATTTGCTTGAAAACCCTCAAATCTTTCTCTGAAATGTGGAAAATATTTTTAAAAATATTAGAAAAGACAGGCCTTCCTCAACTCTATGCATGTTTGACTGGGTGCAAAGAATTCACGCATTCCTGTTATTCTGTTACTTTATGGGTTTAAGACCCCTCATTGAAAATAGGATGCAAGTTTGAACAGAACTTACATTGTATTAGGTAGCTTAGACCATAGAGTCACTGTCTATACACCCACAGCATAGACTCCTTTCAGACCACTTATAGACATCGTCTTTGGTTTACTGCTGATCTGTGAGATTGGTTTCAGCTTTTTGAAATGTAACTGCTTAATTTCTCGGGGCTTTTTAGCCAGCATCTTTCAATCTTGTTTCCATGTACAAGGAAAAATGATGAATTGACAAAAGGAGTGATGCCTTTTTGGCTATCTAAATAAGAAAGGGAATAACTGCCTAATAACAGATTTTCATGAGCTAAAGTTTTCTGAAAACTTATGCTTTTATTTTTTTCAATTAAAAAAACCTTAAAAACTGTATGCATGGTTATGGACTGCCTGCCAGCATGGGGATTTTTCATGAGAAGAACAAGAGGCATGATGTAGAGTGTGTTTTCATCAAGATACCAGATTTTCCAAAATTATTCTGTTGTTATATTTCTGCATACAATCAGACACAAAGCCATCATACATTTTCTTTGCACAGTTACAGCTTAATTGTACTTTTTTTTTCCCCACTAGAAGGTACAGGAATTTCTGCCCTACTCTTTTTTATGGTTTTATAAATCCTGCCAGGAATGGTGACTGGCAAAGAAATTTCAGTGTTTGTAACTTATGCTTCTTGATGGTGTTGCTTTTTTACATGCCTGGCTACGACTTTGCAGTTGAGTCCTGGGTCAAAGGTGGAAGAAAAAATGCAGTGACCTTCTGGTCCTTCCTTACCTATTTCCTGTTAGAGAGAGACATTTCAGCCAGTTGTGAGTCTCTTCAGAAATTTCATTGTGATATGAGGCCTGAAATTCAGCTATCATGGTTTTTAGATGAGCAAATTTTGGGGTGGCGAGACTGCTTAGAATTTTTCCGAAGATATTTATGATTCCATGAAGACCTCACTTTAAAGGGGTGCTCTTCCTCTACTCTCACAGTTCTGTTTCCCAAAGTGTAAGGCAACTTGTGCACATTGTTGAAAATATAAAGTGTTGTTAAAGGGCAGAGAGCACAGACTTTTGCAGAAATACAATCTATCATACAGTAATCCACTTTGGGACGAACATACAGTGACTGTAAGCATGCCTCACACACCCTTTAATATCATCGGCTTCATGGCATGAAGAAGTTGATAAACGTGCTGCCAAATATTCAGGGAGCAGAACCTCATTTTTTGTTGTTTTCTTTCACCCTGAGATCTTTTTTGCAACCACCTGAAGCCAGCAGCTCTCTGCAGGTACTTTTCCAGACTGGCTTCCCTGTACCCACTTTTGATAACGTGGTGGCTCTTGAGGTGAGGCCGACTGGCGATAGAGGCAATGGAATGAGAGCCCTGACAGCCATTTAACACGTAATCTATTCCTTACACTACAGGGCTCTGAGCTCTGCACACCAGGAGAGCTTATTCCTAGTGTCCCTGTTGTGTTATTTACCTCTGCTCTGAGCAGTTAAGTCCACCACAGCTATTTAGTAAATTATCAGTTTTCTTATCGGCCCTAAATTGCACCTAATTAAAAATCTGACCTCCACAAAATAGTCGTCTTCCTAAAGACACAGAACATAAACAGGAAAAATCAGCTAATTGCTGCAAAAACTGCTTTTGTGGCACTGTAATTGGACCTCAGTGAAATGAATGAACCCACTGGGGATTCCCTAATGAATGTTTAACTGCAAACAGTAGTCGGGCACTTAAGCAGCAAGGCTGATGGTCCCTAATGAAATCAAATGAAATCAAATAAAATCAAATAAAAGAATCTGGTACTTTACTAACCAGATTTCTTGGCATTGGGACATAAAAATAATATAATTCCAGGTAAATAAAATGTAAAGAAAAATTATTTATAAAACAATGAAAACTTAGCCAGTTTTGCTTGGATTTTCTTTCTTTTCCTAGTGAAAAAAACCCACCATGGAAAGCTCTATATAATGCCTCTAAGCTTTCTAAAGAGCTTTTGTTTATTTTTCTCTTTTCCTAAAAACACTGAAACATTTTGTGTTTTCTGTTAATCACATTCTGTGATTTTATTTTGCAATGTTTTCCAGAGGCTAGCTGTGGAACTGCATGATGCTGGCAATTGATTAAGATTTTTTTTCATTTTCCCAAACCTTAACAAGGAGACAAATTCTGATGAGCGCAGTAATGTGAGTTGTGCTTTGCCTCCAAATATCTATTTAACACAGTGTGTAAGAATCTGGCCTTCGTGTTTCATGTGACATAAGACCTCAAGATTGTATTAATGCACAAAGCAAGCTTAAAGAATCAGGGCTGTGGCACCATCACATAACTTTGTGTATTATTATTGTTGCTATTTTTAGTAGTAGTAGTATATTTTAATATGAATTGAAGAATAATGGGACCTTGTAAATCAGAGTGTGGGTTACATTGGTTAACAACTTGCAAAAAAGATCTTGAGTGTTTGGGGATTTTTAAATACAACTAAAAATGCTTCATGATATTCCACTGTTGAGTTTTATCATTGATAACATGAAAACCTGGTGAGCTGCATTTTCTGTTGTATCTCACACCTTTTAAATCTTTGCTGAAAGTTGCTGAGGTTATGTGTTATTTTGCAAGTATTGCAATTTATCCAAGTGAGTGGAAAAAATTCAATTTATTCGTGTACTGTCAGATTTATTTAAAAGGAAAAAAAGTGCTACTTATCAATGTGTCTAGTATTGAAATACATATAGTTTGTTTACATATTATAAATAAAAAGTCTGTTGCAATATATTTTCAGAATTATGAGTTAGAATATCTGCTGGCTGTTTCTTGATGTGTATGATAAATGCACATTCAACCTTCTTATTAACAACAGGTAGCATTGCAATTACTTACTGTTGCCAGTCAAAATATTTTTCACAAGTAATTAACACAAAGAGAGTGAAGTCTGCAGTATGATTTAGCTTCTAAACTGCACAGTTAGAGCAGAGTATTCCTCCACTCTGAAGTATTATGTGGAACTTGATGGGCTTATGAAAAAACTGTGACATTTAAAAGGATTAATATATACATTTGTATATGTGTGGCAGAGGGGCAGAGGGTTTGAATAACAGCTTTGCATACTGAATGATGAGTTGTGGTAATGACAGGAACCAGCAGTACATGTCAGGATGGCAGCAGTTGCGAAGTAGTTATTCTCAGAAGAATCACAGAATATTCCGAGTTGGAAGGGACCCACAAGGCTCATCAAGTCCAACTCTTAAGTGAACAGCCTGTATGGGGATCAAACCCACAACCTTGGCATTATTAGCGTTGTTTCAGATACTGTCAGGAAGAAAAAAAGGCACTGAGCATTTATAGCATCAATTATTACCTCCCGATTGTTACCCAGTCTGGTTAGCATCACAAGCAAAGAGTCCCATCTAAGCCCCATTCCACTTGCACTGGGGAACCCAGACACAAAAAAATCCATTCCTTAATAATCTCTGAGTGAAGTGCTAGTT
Source organism: Aphelocoma coerulescens (assembly GCF_041296385.1). Lineage (NCBI taxonomy): Eukaryota > Metazoa > Chordata > Aves > Passeriformes > Corvidae > Aphelocoma > Aphelocoma coerulescens. The sequence continues at coordinate 77,504,923 of NC_091015.1, read as the reverse complement.
GCCAAGCCAACTTGTAAAAGCAGCAACTACTCATACTTTCAGAAAGCAGTCAAGAAGGTGTTTTAAAATAAATCAAAGATCACCAGCTGTTATCTATTCAGGGTTTATTGAAATATAAAAATGAGTCGTTAATGTTGCCTAAAGTAGATTTCTTTAAAAATTGGGATAGGAAATCTTACGGATACATATTTCATGATGGGCAAAATCACAGCTATGAAAAAAATCCCTCATTCTTCAAGGAGAATCTCTCTTTTGAAGACTACAAAAGCCGAGGAGAGCTAGGCTGGAGCCTACATTGAAGAAAATTCATAGTTCTTGTACATGAAATGTACCCACTTCATTGGCTAATTTGCCACGTAAATACTTTTGAGTGTTTGGAAGGAATGGTGGGGAGAAAGAGTATATCTGTATCTGCATCTGAAATCCTTGTTCAGTACATTGGTGCTGAGTTCAAAGGACATCCTACGTGGAGTTCACACATTGGCACATTGGCACAACTGTTTGGTCCATTCGTATGCAGAATGATGGTGTTTGAACAGAATATAGAAGAATAGAAGGACATTCAACATGGAAGATCACCTCTCAAATTGCAGCTCTTTGCAACCACTGCAAGGACAAATGGCATTGTCTTTCTATATCTGATTTTCAGTTGCCAGATCACAGTTAGAAAATGCACAGTTTGACACAATCATTATTTGTAGCGTCACATAGCACTGCACATTTCCACAAATAGTTTCTTGCACATTTGTGTCTTAAATAAAGAGACTTTAAAATTTATTCTGATCATTTGTGGAAGATTTGTTTGGGGAGCACTGGATAACTTTACAATTTTCTTCCAACACTTGCATCATGAGAACACAGATACTAGGGAAATACCTAACCCATTGCTTTTAGTTATGCTTTGAGACCTCATGAACAGATGGGTACTTTTTAATTGAAAATTAAACAATTTCAGCTGCTTTTTGTTGAGCACAGCTTTGTAGAAGTAAAGCAATGCTATTAAAGAAAAGTTAGGGGATATTAACTGACAAAACATTTAATTTCCTTTGAGGATAGACAGCAAGACTGAATAGGTAGTAACAAAATTAGGAGCATAATGGGATGAGAGGCTATTTGAGGTCATTATAATACTCAATGGTATAGAACAGCAACAGTTTGAGTACACGCATTCAGAAGCTGTCACTGTATCAACGCCCAGTTCAGAATTGAGGCCCACCAGGTAATTGTGCAGTCACCAGAACATCCCCATAAGGGCTGTGTTTAGTTCTCATCTATGAATCAGGATCTTCAAAGGTAAAAGCTGAAGGTTTTCAATATCCAAAGATAAAAATGTAAAATATAAATATTGAAAACTGTCCAGGAACATTTCTTTAAAGATAAAAACTTTACATGATTACTGAGGGTATATTAGCAAGATATTTATTTAATGAGCATCATGAAGGTATGCAAGTTCATATGGATAATACAAAATCAATTGTTTGGTTTAGGGCTCAAGGTGAAAAATTTCAGTATATCTCTTTAGTGTGCTACACTGCTTCCAGACACCTCTCTATACATTGCCATTTGCCCAACTTTACAGTTCAGTTCCTTCAATGAATAACAAGATGTTCTTTGTACACAAATTAAAACTTTGAGTTTTTTTAAAGGAAATTATAACAATTTTGTGTCCCCTGTTGTAATTTTACTCATCCAATCCTGTGTCAGAAGATGAATCTGTCCATATTTACTACCCATGGCAGAATCAATGGCCACTGAAGGTATCACACTGGGTGTTTGACAGAGCTGCCACCTTCCCTCCCATAACCAAGGCCCTTGGCTCTCATAAGGCAGTGGCAGCAGGACCCTGTCTCCTCAAGAATATTGCAGTGCTTATAAACAAAGCAGAAGACATTTTCTCTCTGCAAAGTAAGTTTAATTTTATTGAGATTGTCAGCCGATATTTTTGTATTTACTAATTAATAGAGTGTGAAATTTCCTAATTTTCTACAAACAAAAGCAGTGAGGAAAGGTGGAAATTATTCTTCTGTGTAAACGAATGAATCAGATATGAAGGTGCATCAGACTAAAAATCACATTTTTGTGAATACAAATGCCAATGCTTCTTACCTATGAGAAAAGAATTTCTACTTCTGTTCATAATCCTTTTTTCCTTCTCCTCTCCTCTTTCTTCAGTTTTTCAAATAATGGCAGATTTTCAAGCTGTGACAGTTTAGAATCACAGAATATCCTGAGTTAGAGGGGGCGCACAAGAATCATCAATTTGACGACCAGTAAGCATTTTTTTCATGTATGTTTTAAAACAAAAGGATTTACATTAATCACTTGCAAAGAGGCAAATTCAAGAATGCTGGTGAAGCACATCAGGCACAGAAGTTTTCCTGCCAGAAATCATAGCTCTTTATTTGTGTTTGATTTCTGAAAGTTTAGACTCACTTGTCATTTTGTGCCAAATGGTTTCTTTGTGTCACCATCGACACTTCGTGTGTTCCATTTTTTCACTGTTTGTCAGGAAAAAGGGGTTTTTTTTTGAAAATCAGCTGGTACAGGTTAGTGCTATTTCTCCAAAATTATATCTGCTTAAGAAAATACCTATTTATAAAACTGATCGATGATCAACCTGCTCGTGTGTCTGCTCCCAGGAAAGTCCACAACAAAGCTACTGCTTATGCCAGTGGAAGCAGTATCAGTCTTTATATGAAAGGTACTTTACATAAGAAAAATAGGAAACAGAAATGTTTTCCTACTATTGGAAAATAAGAGAAACATACTGTTAACAGTAGTCCATCTCCTTCTTTTAGCTTGTACAAAAATGGCCCTCCTTTTTTTAAACTTAAGTTCTTCTGCATTTGTAACAAAGCTAAAATATTTCATCGTCTCCCACTCCAGTTAAGGAAAAAGGACTGATTTTTTTTTTTTTCTTTAAAGATCTTTAATATGTATAAAAACAAATGACAGAAACAATATTTTTAAAATCACCTCACAGCAGTAGGCATAATTTATTAGTCTTCTAGTCATTATTTTATATTTATATACAGGTAGATATCTACATGGATATGTTTGTCTGGACTGTGCATCATCTACTGGTCTGACAACTGGTGTGGGGGTATCTTTTATCTGGACTGTGACCCTCTGTTCTGCATGGTGCTTGTAGATACCCATGTGTGACCTGTTTACTAGGAAAGCTGACATTAGGCTCCTGTGTATGCATGACATGAAAGGTCTCTGGGAAAATCCAGGCTTAGAGGGATGGAAATCTCAAACTGATATGATTTGAGGGGAATGGAAGGAGGAATGCACGTGCGTGGTAATGCCAAGACCACTGTGTTTGATATGGGCTCTGGAGTAAGTAATGAACTGGTGGCACTGAACCTTGGAGGCTGAAGCATGGCTCTGCTGCTTGAACATTTGCTGTTCTCAGCCCTGATCATGAGCAGAAGGGAAAAGTAATTTTCCCCAACACTATGTTACATGTTTCATTGACTGAAATGATGCATTTCTCAGGCAGGTCTTTATTACAATTCCAGCTGTGAATCACTGCTCTAGATTTCCCCTAGCACAACTGAGATCAGAGTCCCTTCCACTCAATGTGTCACTATCAGAATGCTGAAAATCAATCAATGATTACAATTTGTGATTATTTGTGTATCTACAGGAGTAGCAGGTATTGATTCCCAATCTCTACATTGCCCTTTATGCTGACAGCCATATAATGAAGAAAAACAATGAGGAGAAAAAAAAGAGTTCAAATAAAACAACTCCTATGTAGTCTATGCTGTTGCAACTGGAATAAAGCAATAATAAGCATGTTCAACTCCAGCCTTACCAATTTTGTATTCATTTTCTATAGAATCAGGAAATTAAAAAAAAAAAAAAAATATATATATATAATAACCAAGCATCAATGCATCATCTGGAAATTAAAAACAAAAAAGTGAACTTGGTCTGACACCATAGTAGGTGCAATGTGAGTGACTAATTCAAGGAAGAAGGAAAACTACCTACTGTCTGGGGAGACTACACAAGGGAGCTGAACAGCACATGACCACAAGCAACAAAGGAAGAAAATACATTTTTTTCTTCTTCTTCATTTTAGGCTTCTGGGATTAATAAGCAAAGGGGAGCTTGAGTGCTAAATTTTTTTATGTTAAAAGACTCATTTGCAAAAAGACAAAGTAAATGGAAGAAAAATAATTTATGCAGTGAACTGCTAATCCAGCTGTTTTGCTTCTGGGCTTAATTGGATTTACCTAGAATTGATATTTGGTGTCAGCATGTGTTATATCATCAGCACAAGCAATAGTTACCAAATGTAAAGAATCCTATCCGAGGCAAAATATTAATTTATTTGGCTCATACTTATTGTAATCACTTTTTATTCACGTATGTTACCACTTAGTATTCCTGCTGGATGCCATTTCATACATATGATCCAGTCTTAGTTATTCTATCTGAATATCTGAAGCAGTTCAGCAATGTAGAAGACTCACAGCTGAACAAAATGGGCTAGGCAATGGTTATTCATATCTTGTTCTGCCTTCCAGGCAGCTGCACTGGCTATAAAAATGTTCATTGTACCTAATGGCAGGTGGGTGACATGTGAATTCTTGAGCAAGACATATACTGTAGTGTACAGTACCTTCAGCAACAAGAATTTTACTGGTTCATTCTGGGAATGTGGAGTTACCCTCAGTGACTGAGGGAGATTTGTCAGCCAAGAAACTTTGCTTACATAAAAATGCACACCTGAATCTGTGCAGCGAAGCAGAGAAATTGGAATCTTTCTGCAGTACAGGGGAAATAGGGTGTGGGAAGGATGTATTTCATTAAAAGAGTGCATCTCAGATTCTTCATACTGGCCAAATTATTTTTCAACTGCATTAGATGATAAATATGTAATTCTTCTCCTTGGTGAGATAATAACAATACATGATTTGTTACCTACAGGTATTGAACAGGTATTTGGACGTTCTCTCTCAGCCTGCAAGGTTTTGGTGATCTGTTCACTTTGCCTCATTTGTGGTGATTGGTTTCCTCAGTAACAGTTTTTCCTGACTCCTCTGGTGACAGAAAATCTTGAAAAAACCAAATAATTAATGCAACAAGTGACGAATAGACATGAATTGTGCATGTTCTTGTTCATGAATGGATATCCTTATTTGCCAGTGAGTTCAATGGGACTTATTCCGTCTTCCCCAGCCTTAGCTCCCAACATTATTTAAACAAATTATCAGTGGTGATGCTGCATTTCAGGGTGGTGGGTGATTCTGCACCTACATGGCAATATATGGCGGAAAAATGGTCCACACCCCTCAGCACAGTGGAGAATAATGAAGGAGGTGACCATGGCTGAGTATTCACAGTCAGAGTCTTGGCTGCCTTTGATCAGCTGTGCTTATGAACCCAGACATAAACCTGAACCACAGCTTCAGTTTTTTTGCTCCTCAGCAAAGAAGACCACTGCCTCACTCCCCATCTTCTTCTAGTGCTTGCAACCCCCACTGTCTACCTGTTTGCTGTCATTTCTGCATGAGGTAGACGGGAGAGCAATTGGAGACTGTCTCATTTGTTGTGGCCTTCAGTCCAATGGCCACTAAACCCCAGGGCTTGTGGTCCTTCCCCAAAGCACATGCAGAGCCTGGCAGCTCTTCCATCTGTCCTCATGCCATGGTCATAACCTGGCATGCTGGGTTTGCCTCTGCACTGGGGTGCAGTGAGAAAGAGGCTCATTCCTTCAGGGATGTGCAACAAACTGGGCCCCTTCCAAGCCTCTCAATAAAACACCAACTGCAACATGGGCAGCATTATGTGTGCCAGCATTGTTCAGATGGGTTTGAATTCAATGCAAACAAGATCACCCCAAAAGCAGTAAGTGGTTATTGTCACACCTCTTATGGTTGTATGTTGTGAGCTGGCAAATATTTTCATACCTCATATGATCATTGTGAGCTGGCAAATAGGAAAACCCAGAAGGACCATCTTTTAGAATTTCTGTCACCAAGAGCCACACAAATAGAGCTGCCACACCTTTCTAAGCACCTTAGGTAGATCTGGCTGCCTTACCAGCTGTGCAATGAAGGAAGCATTTAGGAACTTGGTGTGGCTGTGGCTGCTGCTAATGGACCTTTGGCCACTGTCTTACCACTAAAGCACAGGTATAGGGTATGTGCTTGGGAGCTGGAAGTCAAACAGGGGAGGATGAATTTCTTAAAACAACCTCTGCCTCTGGGCATTCTCTAGAAGTGTCTCATCTCATGCAGAGTTTTCTGTAGGAGGTAAATTTTAACTTCATTGTGAGTCTTATTTTGCTTATAATGCAATTCATTTTTAATGATTCCAACATCTTCCTGTTGAATGACCTGCAGAGGGAGAGAGGTTTAGTAACTTGGTCCTCTGATACTTATGCTCAAGGGGTGGTTATTCCATCACAGCTTACTAGACAAGTGTCACCCTCTGAAGTCAATACAGTGTGTAAAGATGGGCAACACTTGCAAAAGGAACTGTGGGGAATCAAAGTGGAAGAGGCAACACTTTTCCTGCAGATAGCTTAACTCATGATTAGGATAATAAAGATTTGCTGGCACTGAGCAATTTGGATAGAGTAAGAGAATGTGAAAGTAAGTGTTTTGCTAGGTACGTAGCTGCTGTTTCTCAGGGAGTGTAGGGCTGATACTATTTTTCATTCCACTGATGTCCTTCTCTTTGATATGGCTGACCTGCACAGATGAGAGCTGCACTGGCCCTGTCTTTCAGAGCAGGCACGAATGAGGTTTATTCCTACCATGCTTTTCCAGACATGGGAAGTACCTCCGCTGGTGACATTTCACAAGCGGGAGTGGGTGGCAAGGGAAGGCTGTGGTAAGCAAGAGACAGTTTAGGGACATTAGGAGGAGTTTCTTCACAGAAGGTGTGATCAGACATTGGAATGGGCTGCCCAGGGAGGTGGTGGAGTCACCATCCCTGGAGGTGTTTAAGGAAAGACTGGACATGGCATTTTGGACCACAATCTAGTTGACAAGGTGGTATTCAGTCATGGGTTGGACTCGACGATCTCAGAGGTCTTTTCTAACCTAATTGATTCTATGATTCTGTGATTTTGGAAAACAGGCCTGAGCAGCAGTGTCTAAAAGAGACATCTCAATTCCCGTGTACTATTTTTCTTCTGTCTTTACATCACAGCCTCTGGATACAAGATAGCTTTGGGGGTCCTGATTTTCATCAGCCCTAGAAATACTCTGTTTACACTTATGCCTACCTCAATGATTAAATAGGTCACTTAATCACAATTTAAGTATGACCCCTGCTTTTCATTTGTATCTAGTCCTCTAGTGAGCATGATAAAGAGGTTTCTGGATCTTCACAGTATTGACCGACGACCATTTTTTCCTGAGGATCTGAGTAGCTTCCAAACTGGGATTTTTGAAATGGTGATTATTTGTTACAGCTGACAAATATTTCTAATACTTCTATCTCTTCAAAGTTATCATCCTTCTGTCTGCTTGTATTACCAACAGGTGCAGCTCCTGCCTTATCATTAGCAGAAATTCTAAGAAAGAAAGAATGATGTGTGTGTTTATAGTATTTTTAAAGAGTCAAATACTTTAATCTTTAGGTATAGTACGGGTAACATGAGAAAATTATAATTAGCTGCTTATTTATATGGCCATTTCGAGAATGCAGGTAATAATGTGCTTGGGGATATGTACACGAGGAAAGACAAGAAGGACTTCTGCTTGTATGTGCTGAAATTTTGGAAACCAGTGTAAATTAAAACACAGCAACATAAAATGTTGATATTAATACATGCCCCCAAAAAATCACAGGAAAACCTTGCAGTAGATAACTACAAATGCTGCTTATACATCTAAGAAATAATTGTGGTAGAAGCTAGTGACAACTTAACCTTATAGGCAAAGCTACAATTTCTATTATTATTTATTGATTAAAAAAACTGTGTCATTTACTGGACTAACCACGTTATGAGGAAACCTGCCTGTGGTTTTCCTTGACATCTCCGCAGAAAGCAGTGTCGACTGGAACTCCATAGATGGCAGCATTTCCCAAAGAACTCACTCATTCCTTTCTTCCTTTCCTTCCTTTTTTTTTCCCATTCCTTTCCTTTCCCTTTTTTTTTTTTCATTTTCTTCTCTCTTCTCTCTTCTCTCTTTTCTCTCTTCTCTCTTCTCATTTTTTTTCCCAGTTTTTTTTTTGTTTTGTTATTGTTTGTTCGGATTTATTGTTTTCTTCTTTTCTGATTTCTTTTTCCTTTCCTTTCCTTTCCTTTCCTTTCCTTTCCTTTCCTTTCCTTTCCTTTCCTTTCCTTTCCTTTCCTTTCCTTTCCTTTCCTTCCTTTCCTTTCCTTTCCTTTCCTTTCCTTTCCTTTCCTTTCCTTTCCTTTCCTTTCCTTTCCTTTCCTTTCCTTT